>NW_024570355.1:0-29525 GCF_018345385.1 Vulpes lagopus | reverse complement strand
TCAGATAGTTAAGCATCTGCCTTCCGCCCAGGTCATGATCCTGGAGTCCTAGAATGGAGCCCCACAGCAGATTCACTCCTCAGAGGGGAGTTTGCTTCTCCCTCTCCTGTAGGCTCTGCTTGCTCATGTGGTCTCTCTCTCTCTTTATTAATAAAGAAAATCTTTTTTAAAAAGATAACACTGCAATAGTAAAACTGAAAGGGATATTAGAAACCACCTCATCCAAATTAATGAGAAAACAAGCCTAGAAAGCTATCTCATTCTATCTCTAGACAACATTAACTATTCTGTAATGTCAGAAAAGTGTAGCCC
Organism: Vulpes lagopus; assembly: GCF_018345385.1. NCBI lineage: Eukaryota > Metazoa > Chordata > Mammalia > Carnivora > Canidae > Vulpes > Vulpes lagopus. The sequence goes on along the minus strand of NW_024570355.1, from coordinate 29,213 downwards.
CTTAATTTTTAAACACTAATCTGAAAACTATAGTCATGAATCATGAATAATTGATCTATTTTCTCTTCTAATAAAGTATTTAAATATTGGAGGACACTTTAAAAAATGTTTTTATTCCTTTTTAAAAAATTTACTCCTAGTTCTTTCATTTCTAATTCACATTACTTCTTCCTTTTCTCCTTTCTTTCTTCTTTGTTCTTTTTTTCTCTTCTTTCTTTCTTTCTTTCTTTCTTTCTTTTCCTTCTTTCTTTTTTCATTCTGTTTTTAGAATTATGCCAAACTTTATCCCATAGGTACTTTTCAGTAATTTTCCAGGTTCTGTTTATTTTGAACATAAAAAAAATAAATCTACAAGAATATAAATGCCATGAGAAAGTTTCCTCAATGTCTTCTCTTTGAACATGCCTTTCTTAGACTTTGTCCTTCCTAAAATGTGAAGGAAGTTAAACTATAGGGAGTTAAAAGGAAACATAGTAGTTACCCTGAAACTGTGTTCTGAATTTCCTCACTAGCTTGGAAATATCTGGAGAAGATAATATAAATCATGAAAAATTATAGAAGTAATGGAGTGGTGATATCAGTTAACCACACAACCTACTCTTAAGTACATCCTTACATGATTCTACTTAGCCACAGAATTCTTCCCTTGAAGCTCAGTTTTTTTTATTTATTTATGATAGTCACAGAGAGAGAGAGAGAGAGGCAGAGACACAGGCAGAGGGAGAAGCAGGCTCCATGCACTGGGAGCCCGATGTGGGATTCGATCCCGGGTCTCCAGGATCGCGCCCTGGTCCAAAGGCAGGCGCCAAACCGCTGCACCACCCGGGGATCCCTTGAAGCTCAGTTTTATACTGTTTTGACTTTAAAACTCTGTACTGAGTGAAAGAACAAAATAATAATTTCTATTTGCCATAAATTTGTACTATGGAAGTGTAAAACATTTTCAAAAAAATAATCTCAAGTAAGTTGAACAACAATAATAAATTATAGAGAAACAAATATAGAAGAAATGGATGCATGTTCATCTGACAAAATATTTTATTCCATGAGCTTTTCTCCTTATTTTTAAAATAAATCTGTACTATTTTTACAAGGATGTTGAGATGATTAAATAAGAAAAAATATAAAGCAGTATAGAATCTGTTATTAATATTAAAACATTGAAGTATAAAGATAAAATGTATTTTAGTATAACAGTATTAAATTTGTGCTAATTTTCCTTGTGGCTATTGCTAGATATTCAGTATGAGATATTTAAATATATTTTAATATTTTTATAAGTCCAAAATGAGGTTAAAAAATAGATTTTAATATTGACATAGGGAATCATTAGTTTTAGTGAGAATGGTTTTCAGTGAGGACTCAAGTAACATTTAATTGTTTTATGGTATCTTTTACAGAAAGAAAGATTCTGTTGCAACCATTTTGGTCTCAAAGGTCCCTTTAGAGAGAGCTAAATACTGTTAGAATCTTTTAATACGTGAAACTACCAAGAAGTTCATAAAGATAGAACAGATAAAGGTAGAACAGAGGTTACATATAGGATGTCACACAGATTCTCATTTAAATTAATTCCATTACCATATAATGAGGAAGAACTGTATTATATACTAAAATTTCTTTCTATTGTCCTTCTTTTATTATATTTAAAGGTAAAAAGATCTTCACAGTTGAGATGTACTGTATAGTACATATTTATATCATTTTAATAATTCAGATATTTGGCATTTTGGGGGGGTCCTCTTAACATAGGTTGACATCTTAATTTCTAAATATTTGATTGAGCTAACCCCAATAAAGTTCATCTTTATTAGACCTAATACTTTTAGCCTAATATTTACATTTATGCAATATTGATGGTATTAAGATCTTCAATATATTTATAGTACAGTCACTTTGGGTTTGTATTCTGTTACTTTTTTTTTCTTCTTTTTACCTACTGCCTTTCTCTTGTTAAATTTTTTTTATTATTTTATTATTTTTTTATTTTTATTTTTTATGATAGTCACACAGAGAAAGAGAGAGAGAGAGAGAGAGAGAGAGAGAGGCAGAGACATAGGCAGAGGGAGAAGCAGGCTCCATGCACCTGGGAACCCGACGTGGGATTCGATCCCGAGTCTCCAGGATCGCGCCCTGGGCCAAAGGCAGGTGCTAAACCACTGCGCCACCCAGGGATCCCCTTTCTCTTGTTAAATCACATTTTTTTCTCTTTAGCTCTCCTTCTATTTGTAATATTTACACGTCAACATCTGTGTAATGTTTATATGTTGAATACATAGAATCCTGATGTCAAGGAGCCAAAAGGTCACTTGATTCATGTTTAATTAAACTATGAGCACATCAAGAACACCTTGTTTCATTTTTTTTAAAGATTTTTTATTTATGTGAGGTGCGGAAGAGGTTGTGTGAAAAGCATGTGGAAGCGAAACTAGTGTTACATCTAAATGCAAAGTCTTTCGAGTGTAGTCGATCCTAGCTCCATGTGTCTGCAGCCTGAGCTCAACTAGTGACATGGCTTCCCCCGCATCTGACTCCAGGTATCCCAGCATTTCTTTGTTTTCAATTGATTTGATTTTGTTCGATTCGATTATTTTCGTTGATTGATTATTTTCATTCAATTTGATCATTTTCTATCGATTCGATTATTTTCGTTTCTATTTGTTATTCGATTGATTCGTTCATATTATTTTCATTCATTGATTATTTTGTTCGATTCGATTATTTTGTTTGATTTTTTCGATGTCATTTTCTTTCGATTCATTCATTGTTTCTATTTCGATTGAATTTTCGATTCGATTCGATTATTTTCATGTCGATTTTATATTTTCGTTCATCATTATTTTCGATTCATTCGATTTTTGTCGATTTGATTATTTTTCGATTCGATTGATTTTTTCGATTCGATTCAATTTTTTTCGATTTGATTATTTTCGCATTCGATTATTTTCATTTTGATTGATTTTTTCGATTCGATTATTTTCTTCATTTATTTATTTTCATCGATTTGATTTTTTGATTTTCGATTTTCGTCATTTTTTTTTCGTTTGATTATTATTTTCGTTTCGATTCGATTTTTGTTCGATTGTTATTTTCGTATTTTTTGATTGATTATTTTCATTCGATTTCATTTTTTCGATTCGATTTTTTTGTTTCGATTGATTTTTCTTTCGATTCGATTTGTTTCATTCAATTTGATTATTTCGTTCGATTAATATTTGTTTCGATTCGTTATTTTCGATTCGATTCGATTATTTGATTCATTTGATTATTTTGATTCGTTCATTTTTTGTTTCGATTGATTATTTCTATTCATTCGATTATTTTCTTTCGATTTGATTATTTTCCATTCGATTTTTCATTGATTGATTATTTTTCGATCGATTCGATTATGTTTTATTTGATTGTTTCTCGTTCGATTCGATTTTTGTTCAATTCAATTCTCATTCGATTCGATTTTTTCGATTCGATCGATTTGATTTTCTTCGATTTTTAATTTTCGATTCGATTATTTTCGATTTCGATTTGATTATTTTCGTTTTGATTTATTATTTTTCTTTGATTGATTCTTTTTGATTCGATTGATATTTTCTTTCAATTGATTATTTTCATTTCGATGATTATTTTTGTTTGATATTTTTTGTTCGATCATTATTTTCGATTTGATTCGATTATTTTCGTTTCGATTTCGATTTTTTATCGATTCGATTTGATTTTCATTTCAATTGTATTATTTATTTTTGATTCGATTATTTTCATTTCGATTCGATTATTTTCGATTCGATTCGATTATTTTAATGTCGATTTAATTATTTTGGTTTCGATTCAATTATTTTCGCTTCTTGATTTTTTTCATTTCGATTCGATTATTTTCTATTCGGTTTGATTATTTTCGATTCAATTCGATTATTTTAGTTTCGATTTATTTTCAATTCGATTCGATTATTTTCATGTCGATTTGATTATTTTGGTTTCGATTCGAATATTTTCGTTTCGATTCGATTATTTTGTATTCGATTTGATTATTTTCGATTCGATTTGATTATTTTAGTTTCGATTTGATTATTTTCGATTCGATTATTTTCATGTCCATTTGATTATTTTGGTTTCGATTCAATTATTTTCGTTTCGATTGATTACATTCGTTTCGATTTGATTATTTTCAATTCTATTTGATTTTTTTCGATTCGATTCAATTCGTTTCTTTTCGATTAGAATTTTTTCGATTTGATTCGATTATTTTCAGTTAGATTTGTTTATTTTCTATTCGATTCAATTATTTTCGATTTGATTTGATTTTTCTCATTTCGATTTGATTATTGTCAATTCGGTTTGATTATTTCGATTCGATTTGATATTATTCGATTCAATTCAATTTGTTTCTTTTCGATTCGATTATTTTCGATTCGATTATTTTCATTTCGATTTGACTTTTCTCCTTTCGATTCGATTATTTTCGTTTCTATTTGTTTATTTCTCATTCGATTCGATTAATTTCGATTCAATTTGATTATTTTCCATTCGATTTGATTTTTTTCGCTTCTACATGATTTTTTTCGTTTCGATTCATTTATTTTCGTTTCGATTCGATTATTATTGTTTCGATTCGTTTATTTTCATTTCAATTCTATTTTTTCAATTCGATTCGATTCGATTTTTTCGATTTGATGCTATTTGATCGATTTTTTTCTTTTCGATTCGATTATTTCGTTTTGATTCGATTTTTTTCATTTGGATTCGATTATTTTCGTTTCAATTCAAGTATTTTTGATTCGATTAGATTATTTTCATTTCTATTAGATTATTTTCGATTCGATTTGATTATTTTCGTTTCTATTTGATTATTTTCGTTTCGATTTATTTTTCATACGATTTTATTATTTTCGATTCGTTTCGATTTTTTTCACTTCTACTTGATTTTTTTTCATTTCGATTCATTTATTTTCATTTCGATTGATTATTTTCGTTTCGATTTGTTTATTTTCTATTATATTTGATTTTATTCTATTCAATTCAATTCGTTTCTTTTCAATTCGAATTTTTTCAATTCGATTCGATTATTTTCATTTCGATTTGTGTATTTTTGATTCGATTCGATTATTTTTGATTCGATTTGATTTCTCTCGTTTCAATTTGATTAATTTCGATTCGATTTGATTTTTTTCGATTCGATTCAATTCGTTTCGTTTCGATTTGATTATTTTCGTTTCGATTCGATTATTTTCATTTCGATTTGACTTTTGTCGTTTCGATTTGATTATTTTTGTTTCTATTTGATTATTTTCATTTCGATTTTTTTCCAATTCGATTTGATTATTTTCGATTCGATTTGATATTATTCGATTCAATTCAATTCGTTTCTTTTCGATTCGATTATTTTCGTTTCGATTCGATTATTTTCATTTCGATTTGACTTTTCTTGTTTCGATCGATTATTTTCATTTCCAAAAACAGAAACAGTCTTGCATTGAATTACTCATAAATTGCTTATTAAGGTGCTAACATTGCACTCGTACTGCTTCTTGACATTCCACAGGCCTTACAAGCTATCACCCATGACATTTTATTATTATGCTTGCTCTCCATTTTAGGTCGGCTGTGTAGAATAGCTTTCAGTGATACCTTTCTAATTGGTTTCGGCTTCTTAAGTATGGTTGGCTTCACATCCTCCCCATCTGCTGCTCTTTTTTTCATCTCTTCATGTTTAGTTCTTGGCCATTTAGTATTCATAAAGTAAAAGTTTTCAATTTTAAAATTGCAAAAATATTGCTTGCAACCACCTATATCATTAAAATACAAAAACAAAAAATGATTCAAAGAGTGGACATTGCTCTATTGCGTGTGTTAAAATAACTTTACCTTTTAAAATAAAAAAGGCATTCATGGTCATAATTAAATTCTTTTTTAAAATATTTTATTTATTTATTCATGAGAGAGAGAGAGAGAGAGGCAGAGACACAGGCAGAAAGAGAAGCAGACTCCATGCAGGGAGCCCAATGCGGGACTTGATCCTGGAACCCCAGGATCATGCCCTAGGCTGAAGGCAGATGCTCAACCACTATGCCACCCAGTTGTCCCTCATAATCAAATTCTTTTTTTAAAAGATTTTATTTATTTATTCATGGGAGACATAATAGAGAGAGAGAGGCAGAGACATAGGCAGAGGGAGCAGCAGGCTCCATGCGGGGAGCCCGACGTGGGACTTGATCCTGGGTCTCCAGGATCATGCCTTGGGCTGAAGGCGGCACTAAACCGCTGAGCCACCAGGGCTGCCCTCATAATAAAATTCTTAAGTGAAGTATTTAACATATATAGTTCTGAATGCCATGCTTCTTAAGCATATTACATACATGATTAGTAAAATAAAATTTTAACCATATTAAAGAGATTTTGGTTTGAACTGATGAACATCTTATTTTTTACATGTGACATCTTTAATTTTTATATATTAAGTTTCTCAATCAATAATATGTAGCTTCATATTTGAAATAATTCCTCATGACTCTAAGGAAAAATGACAACATATTGCTGCCCTTATTAATATATTAATAAACTTGAATGTCAGTTTAGAATAGACATTTTTATTACTTGCTTCAAATGTTAAAATAATATATTCTGCCTTCTCATAATACTTCTCAGAGTCCTGGAATTCTTAGTATATTTCAAGTTCTGACTGAACAACAATAAAAATGCATGTCTTAGACCATCAATACCGTTTTTCCAATTCATAGGAGGCAGTGAATAGCTGTCATGCTGTTAGTTCTTTCACTAGATAAAAATCTATTCAAATGCATGTAGTCATGTTACTTAGCAAAATGGACTACATACATAATTATGTATCTTATATTCATTGGTGTAGAAGTTAAAATTTTGAAGTCTACAACTAAAGGACTTGCATGTTTATCTGACAAACTACTAAAATTCCTTGGGGAACCTGGGTATCTCAGTGGTTAGATGTCTGCCTCTGGCTTAGGCTGTGATCCCGGGGTTCTGGGATTGCATCCCACATCGGGCTCCTCATCGGGAGCATACTTCTCCCTCTGCCAATGTCTCTGCTTCTCTCTCTGTGTCCCTCATGAATAAATAAATTTAAAAAAATACTACTATAATTCCTTAAGTATTAATAGATTATATATTTTAATATATCAATCTTATTGAGCTATATTATTAATCTTATAGTGCATTAAAATTTCATGGTCATCCTTCAGAAGTACAGTAGATATTTCATTTATTTTGCTCACTTTATAATGTTTCAGTAAAAACATTTTACTATACCTAATAATTTTCTGTATTCAACTATGACTACAATGAACTTTGAGAGATTTAAAGATGAATCATATTTCCTGGTTAATGTAAGATTAACTTGATATAGCATTCCATTGCATTTGTCTATATGCCTGCCTCATCTCTTAAATTTTGGTGCTCTTTCTTTGTCACTGGAATCATTCTGTGATGTAAATTACTTCACACTAAGGATTTTTTTCCCATATTTTGGAGGGATTTTTGGCAGGACTGGATGCCAACACCACTATTTTTTCTATATTGATAATGTCCCCGATTCTCCTATTCAATTTCTTGCAACCTTATGTCTCATTCATTACTACCTTTTCCCCTTTAGTTGTTAACTAGAAAAACATTTGAAGGCTTGTAGTATGATCAACATTCTATCTAAAACTCTTTTTATAAAAAAATAAAAATAAAAAATAAAACTCTTTTTATATTTATTTTTCTACCGGGATCAGCCATTTCTAGTCTCTTTTTTCTTTCTCTTAATAAAGTAGCATCCATCATGTATTTTCCTAGAAATTGTCAGTCCTATCTAATGTCTCTATCACTCTAAGTAAATCTTGATGCTCTAATATGTGACTTAGAGTCACATATATACATGTATTTCATAACTTTTCCCATCAATAAATCTTGGTAATTTTGTCCTTAATAAATCTGGATCCCTTACCAACTCATATTTCACTTTATAGAAATCAGCTATTTTATTTCTTTTATTTTAGTAATTTGATTTTTCGATTCACACCAGACCTTAACATAGCTATTAGGATTTTCTTTTCTTTTTTTTTAAGATTTTATTTATTTATTCATGAGAGACACACACACACACACACAGAGAGAGAGAGAGAGAGAGAGAGAGAGAGAAGCAGAGACACAGGCAGAGGGAGAAGCAGGCTCCATGCAGGGAGCCTGATGTGGGACTCAATCCCAGGTCTCCAGAATCATGCCCTGGGCTTAAGGCAAGGCTAAACCGCTGGGCCACCAGGGCTGCCCAAAGATTTTCTTTTTCAAATGCTATATACTCCCATACTCCTCTTAGACTTAGATTGATTAGATTGATTTCACTTCTGCCTATGAAATGCAAACTCTTTTTCCTCTAGGTAAGACTCAAAATAACTGTTGTCTTCCATATACTTCTGTGTATATCTGCATTTTATTTTAAATTATCTATGTTAACCAATGCACATTTAATTCTCTCATATTATTTTCTTGCTTCTGACCTTAAATTTAACCAAACCATAAAGGGATAGTTTGTAGAAATTGGTTATTCTTCTACACATAAAATGATGGTAGGTTGTAATATAGATGATTTAGTTCCTTTTCTTGGTCTATTTTTCTTCAGTTTTCCTTTTCCAGTGACTGAACAGCACCCATAATTCCTTTGAAGAATAAATGGTTATTTCAATACTGTTGAAAGAAAAAAAACATATTTAATCTGTTTGGTTAGGTTTTGCTATGATTTATTTATCAATTCTTTTTTGAGAACCCTAAGAAAGTGACTATGTGAATGGGTCAGGGCCTAGGGGCAGAGGGAGGAGCTAGGAGACACTATAGGAAGGTCACCTAATGGGCACCTGGATGACTCAGTTGGGTAAGTGTCTGACTCTTACTTTTGGCTCAGGTCATGACCTCAGAGTCCTGGGAAAGTCAAGCCCTGCCTAGGCTCTGCACTCAGTACAGTCTGCCTGGGATTCTCTCCCTCTCCTTCTGCCCCTCTCCCTGCTCTCTCTTTCTCTCTCTCTCTCTCTCAAAAAATAAATAAAATCTTGTTTAAAAAAATGAAGGTCAACTGAGCAGGGGTGATAGATGAGAATGAGGCATGAGCATTAGGGAGTCAGCATTAGGGAGTAATTTTCAAGTGTAGCAACTCTGGCAGACCTTCTATCACCTGGAATGAACAAAGCATTCCATCTGTGCTGAGGAACAGATCTTTAAGTCACTGGTAGATAAGAGCCTCTGTTAACAGGGACTGAATCTTGTACAGCATCCAGAAAAAGGTCAAATTCTAGTTTTGGGCCTCTCTATCTGAATGATCCTGGGAAAACTGCCTTACTTTTCTACATCCTTAGTTTCAACTATAAAATAGAAGCATAATGATAAGAATATCTACTTTTAGAGTTATTGTGAACATTAATGTGACAATGTATGTAGAAAGCTAAGGAAATAGTAGCTGTGTATTTGTTACTGCTTATTTACCAACTCAAATCTCATAAGTTCCACCTTAGATTCCAGAATCCAGCAACTTTGGGTGTAATTTAACAATGCCTTGACACAAGCTCGTGCCATGTGAAATACTCCTTTCTTCTCTTACACACAATGAGGAGACCACAGTAATCTAGTCAACATTCTCACATGCACAACTCCAAAATTTCTAAGTGGCACAGGAAAGCAGGAAATAATTCTCAGATGGGGGAATAAAAATCAATGTTTCCCCTTTTCCTCCCTCAGATATGTATCTCTGAAAAAAATATTTCAGGAGCGTCCCCAGAGTGTGTACCATGGGATCCAGCAAAAATCAAGAGATGCCTACCTTACTGTTGGATTTACTACTTCCCTTTTGAACTACCTGCCCCTTCCCACCTCACCTCACTACTTTGTTCCTCCCTTCTGCTCTCTGGGCTCAAATTCCAAATAAACTCCACACATGCAAGCTAGCCTCAGGCATAAGAGAATCTGAGCTACAACAAATCCTCTGCCTAGGTAGCTAAAGTCATTTATCATGCAGATTTCACTATTAATTTGTACCTTACATTTGTTCACACATACTTTGTAAGGATGTGTTTTAACTATTTCAGATAACAGTGTCTTGCTCCCAGGCAGAAATTTGAAAGTCTTAAATTTGGGATTTTTATTTTCAATGAGCTCTTTTAGTGTTTCATAACAGTATGTGTGTGTGTGTGTGTGTGTGTGTGTATTTCATATAGTATAAAAATATAAATATATGTCATAATGTATAACATATTTCATAATAGTTTTTTCAAAACATTCTTAGAAATAGGAAGCTACCTCAAAATGGTTACAACTCACAAGGTAGCCAGAGCACAGCTACATCACCTCGACAATATCCCCAGATGCGCCTCTGTTGCCTGCCAGTAGATGATTAAGAGAGGGAGCCGACAGCGGTGACACCAAGGAGTTAGCAACAGGGCCGGATGCTTTGAATAGAACATACATTCAGATTTTGGCATCTGGTTCCTACTTTTGCCAAATGTGCCTTGTTTGTATCCACAGCTGTTAAATGTGTTTGTTGAAAACGGATAGATCATGGGGAAGGAAGAGACTGGCAAGAGATATACCCGCTTCTGTGGGAGGCAGTGTCAAGCCAAAGTGCAATTTACTCACAGGGAATTATTTGCTTTAGAAATCTGGTGTCAAAAAAATAAAAAAAAAGAAATCTGGTGTCATTTATTCGAGTAACTGTGGTATGTGGTAAGCATGAAGCTCATGTTAGAACAGTAATCTTTACGCTTCATTGTAAATCAAGAATTTATAGTTTTGCTGAAATAATTAACACCTAAAGGGCAAGCATATCTTCATTTACTTCAAATAATATAAATCAGTTGTTTAGATTGAATTATTCAAAGCAAGGATTCATATAATTTTCTAATCATACTCATGACTTTTGGCTTTTCCAAACATATTAGCAAAAAAAAGTCTTTCTATTAACTATGTTAATATAGCTAATAGGTGTTTATTAACTATATGAAATTGCTAGCCATTGAAAAATGGCTGAATAATATATGTAATATTTAAATCTTTAGAAGTGTGCATGTTTATTTCTACTCTATGCTTCATTACTATAGCAAAAATTTATTTAAACTATTTTGAAAATGCAAGATCAATTCAACTGTGTATTTGAATAGTTGGCATGGTGAAAATGTATTGAATTCAGTTTTTCTATTACTAAAATGATTTAGAAAAATAGTATAATTTGTCATAAAAAGGAATATATAAGTTTGAGAATGTCCTCAAGCAGTCCTATTACTACTTACCATTTTTTGTTAACTACAAATAAAGTCATAATTGATGGGTAATATAAAATTAATCAGAAGTAGGATAGTTTGAACAGTGTGTACATAGTGTGATAAGAAATGTATAGTTTACCCACTAAAAAGTCAATTTTCACTTGTCATTTCAATCTAATGACTGTTGACTAAATTTCAAGAGTTCTTCTTACTCTAAAGTCTCACCTTGTCTTACATTGCACATATTGCATACTTTAATTTTATATTGTCTTATCTCCAGTAACCAAGTGCCCATAGAATGTTCTGCAGAACTCAAGGAATCACAGGAATGAATAAACAAATTTATGAATCACTATATTTTTCTATTTTAAGTTTTCTAATTCCTTGGCCATTAGGGTTTAATACATTAGGATGATTTTTATAGTTGAAAAAGCAATCTTAGAAGTTAAACAACTTTTTCAAATTAGAAAATAAGCCTAAAAATTCTAAATTGCCTCAGAATCAATTCTTCCTTCCTAAAATTTATGATCCTCTATTCCAAAAGGGGTTTCAAAAAGAGAAATGGGAAAAGAGATTCACTTTTCTCAGGATAAAGGGAGACTCCTGCTGCTCTTGTGATAAAAGAAAAAGACTTCTCTTGTCATAACTTTCCTCTTCCTTTGTGATTAAACTATCTCTCATGATCATATGAAACTTTCTTCTACTTTTGTGACAATAAAAACTAATGACAAGGGCCCTGAAAGCAATAATAATAGTAAAAGAATATTTTTCTTCACCTATGTCCTTTTTTTTTCAGAAGTAACATGTAAGTGAGAAGTCTAAACTGACATTCTATTTCAGGATATTGTAAAGAATGGTCAATCCCGTGGATAAGTTTATTTTGGGTTACTGTGCTGGTATTGACCATACTGTAATAACTGAAAAAGTGAGGGGGGGGAGTTTTAATTAGATTTGATGTTTCTACTAGCTACTGTTGAGGTAGGTATGCTGCCAGGACCAGCCAGTAGACCATGTTCATAGGCTCCTTAGTCCATCTACCTCTTTTCCAGCATATATCTATGTGTGTGTGTGTGTGTGTGTGTGTGTGTGTGTGTGTGCATGTGTGTTGCCTACCTTTAAACTGTTGCAATTGGAGTATCTTAATTATTCATAATTTTATCATGATCCTTAAAAATAGTTTATGACATAACTATGAATATCTAGACTCACACAGATGTGAAGCACATAAACATTATATAAACACAAAAACGATATATTTTATTTTAAAAATGAAATTTAGATTACCAGTTTGAATGCTTTCATTTGCAGTTAATGACACCTAAACTAAAAGAGTTTATTTTTTCGTTTTAATTTTTTTTATTTATTTATGATAGTCACAGAGAGAGAGAGAGAGGCAGAGACACAGGCAGAGGGAGAAGCAGGCTCCATGCACCGGGAGCCTGACGTGGGATTCGATCCCAGGTCACCAGGATCGCGCCCTGGGCCAAAGGCAGGCGCCAAACCGCTGCGCCACCCAGGGATCCCTGACACCTAAACTAAAAGAGTTTAAACAAATTTCTCTGGTCTGTAACTGAAAAATTGAAATTTAGATTGGTCTCCAGGGCTTCAGTTCCCACTTTGGGAGGGCTCTACTTCACATTTTCACATGTCTTAGATTATTTTATAATTGGCAATTTGCTGACACCAGTTGAAGCCACGTATTTCCTCCTTCGTATGTAAGGGAAGACAAATAATTGTTTTTCACAAGTCAGAACAAACTTTGGAACATTGATCTAAATGGATCAACTAGAACCAATCACTGTGGTCAGTGTAATGTCAAGCAATGATTGGTTTAACTATCTGGCTCTCCTGGATTACCAGTCACTCTGGATCTGTCTTTGTCATGGAGATTTCATTACAACATTTGGCCTAAGTAAGATGTTAACTAGTGTCATTGCAACAGAATAATTGATCTTCTAAAATTTAGTTAATGTTACAAAAGGGAAACGTGTATTGCATAAGTAATTATTTCCCCTTCCTAACATTTCAAAAAACAAAAAATAAAAGGGTGTTAGTTGCTGTTTAGAAAAAATGAGTTTTCAGATTTCTTTGTGTCTACAGAATAATAGCATTTTTTTTTGCTTTCGGTTAACTTGAAAATACTATGTATTTTACATGCATATTTCCAAATTTGTGTAAGTTGTGATTATGTTTTATATTTTGTAAATATTTAGTCAAATATGATGAAATAATTATTTGATCTTGGGTAAAAAATGTGTATATAAAAATACATGTATATATATGTATATATGCAAGTGATAAGGAATACACCAATGAATTAATTTACTTTTCAGTTATTTTTAGTAAGTACCCATCTCTATTTTACAAAGAAAAGATATATACTTGAGGGATTATGAATTTTCAAAGTATTCAATGTTCTCACTGGGACCCCTACCACTGTTTGCTATGCAGTGCTGGTTGTTAGGACCATAAATCTGGGCATATAATATTAAGGACAGAGTTGGAGCTGTCTGTTTTGAAGCATATAAAGTCTTAACTGCCACAGATAATGTCAACCCAAATTATTATTTCCATTTTAATACAGATTATAGGACAAACAGACATAAATGGAAATTAAAAAATAAATTCACCACATATTTCAGAAAGTACCTTTTCATGTGGAGAATAATTAATGCTTAGAAGAGCCTGCAGGCAAAGTTGTTGAGGCAAAAAGCAGGGATGTCCTTCAAGAAACAATTAGATGCCATCCTTGCTGAAATGGAGTACTAAAAAGGATATGCCTTGATGGACCAAATGACCTTTATTCTCTCTCCAAAAATCTCTCATGTTCTTATAATTCTAATCAAGAGATGTTTCAGCATTTTGGTCTCCAGCAATGTCAATTCTTACTTGAATTATTCACCTCACCAGTTCACGGCTGAGGAAGAACCTTTCTCGTAGTGCTACAAAGACTTCATATTGACCACACGTAATTCCCAACATTGTTGCTCATGCATGCTTTATTCATAAAGATGCCTTAGGTCTGATACTATAAAGTGCTTGATTATAGAAAGAGTCATTTTTAAATCCAATGTGATTGCACACAGGCCCAAATTGGAGAAGAGGGGACATAACTAACTTCATTAATGAGGGAGGGAATGTGGAGTTTTAAAAAAATTTTCTTGGCAAAAGTTATTTCAAAATATAGTTGATTCTTGAGGGATGTGGCATATATAAATCTGTTTGTTTCTCAATTATCTTGGATATGTTAATGCACTATCTCTAGTTATTGACTGTATTTCAATAGAAGATTATAAAATAAACATTTTAAAAAATAGAGATTTTAAAAGAGGTTAGTTACAGTTGATCTAAAATCACATTAAAAATACACACTTTTAAAAGCTAGCAATGTACACTGAATACATGAAATATACAAAGTTGACTCTGTGCATTTGAGTAAAGTTGGGGAAATCAGCTATCTACAGTCTTCTAATTTTCAATAGAGTTAGCTGAGTTTTTGAGGCTCTGAAGATATTGTGAAAGCTACATTCCCCCTATTAGGTTCTTAAAGTGATATTCAGTGAAAGAAAAAGGACGTTTCTGTCTGTCATATAAATGGACTCCTAGAGTTCCCTCTGTGTATCACAAATTGGAACTCAGTGGTGAACTAAGTGTTGAGAGCATATTTTCAAAAGCTAGCCAAAGGTCACATAAATTGGACAGTTCAAAGCTAAAGAAACTAGAGGCTTGAAAAATGCCAGTATATTTAAGTGTTTTTATTTATTTATTTTATTTATTTATTATTTTTATTTTTTATTTAAGTGTTTTTAAAACAAATAAATATTTTATGAATAGTTGCCAAAGATAAAAGCTATATCAAATATACTAAATATATATATATATATATATATATATATACACAAATTGTTTTCACAATAGATTAAATCTGTTAGTAATTTGTAAATGATAGTTTTTTGAAGTACTATAAGAAAATATTATAGTAACAAATGACAAAATTTATAAAATAGTCTGTGCTAAAGAGAAAATGGGTAAAAACATTATTCTAAATAATATGTTCTGTGTACTAGCTCTTTTTTTTCATTTCTTTTTTTTAAATTTTTTTTGTATTTATTTATGATAGTCACAGAGAGAGAGAGAGAGAGAGAGAGAGCCAGAGACATAGGCAGAGGGAGAAGCAGGCTCCATTCACCGGGAGCCCGACGTGGGATTCGATCCCGGGTCTCCAGGATTGCACCCTGGGCCAAATGCAGGCGCTAAACCACTGCGCCACCCAGGGATCCCTGTACTAGCTCTTATAACCTTTTAAATTATGCAGTCAAAGCTAAAATAAAAGTACAAACTAAGCTTTCAAATGATGGGAAGATTATCTTCCATCTAGAATGTTTAACATGGTATTGAATATATAGAGAATAGTCTTATGACATAAATTATAAAGAAGGACAAAAAGCAAGTAATTAACTCAAGTAACTCTTAAACCATGCCTAATCAAATGTGAACTGCTGTAACAAGAGTAGAAGTTAATTAGGCTATCATTTCAATCAATTAGGCTATTATTTCATTCACTGATGTGATTTTTAAAAATCTCTTATAGGGGATGCCTGGGTAGCTCATCGGTTTAGCGCCTGCCATTGGCTCAGGAGTCCTGGGATAGAGTCCCACGATGGGTTCCCAGCATGGAGCCTGCTTCTCCCTTTGCCTGTGTCTCTGCCCCCCTCCCTCTCTCTCTGTCTATCATGAATAAAAAATAAAAAAAATCATGTGTGAACATATCTGTTCATTAAAAATAATAATAATAATAATAATAATAATAAAATAAAAGTCTCATAAATAATATCTTATTAAAAATGATTAATCCAGTAGTCTGTAAAACTCCCTTCTTGTTTCCTTGCATTAAAAATGGCTTTTAGGCAACTACACATCATTTTAAAAAATGACATTTGGTCTTTTTGAAGGTAAAAATAGCTGGAAGTTATTCAGAGGTTTTCTTTGTGAACAATGTATATGATCACTCTAGTTAATCTATCCCATTTTTGTTCAGTAACATTCTATGATTGTAATACAGTAAGGCCACTCTAAGCCACTGCGGTATAAAATTAATATCAATACTTGTTTAGACTGATACTTATCAGAAAATTGCATCTTAATAAATTAAAATTTCATTTAATTCAGGGTACCTGGGTGGCTCAGATGATAAGTGTCTACCTTTGGCTCAGGTCATGATCTCAGGGTCCTGGGATCTCCTGCTCAGTGAGGAGTCTGCTTCTCCCTCTCCCTTTGTCTCTTCCCCACTTGCGTGACCTCTAATAAATTGATCAATCAATAGAATCTTTAAAAAATAAAATTTCATTTAATTCTATCTTTCTGTAAAGAATTAACACATATTATAAACTTTAAAATGATGAAAATATTTTATTTCATTTTATGAATAAAATGGGGGTGGCCCTGGACCCCAAATTATAAAACTTGGAAATGAAAAAAAAACTTTTTCCAACACAACATCATGTAAGTTGGTAAGTGAAAATTTTAGTCTAGATAATTGATTTTAGAAATAACAAAAATACTTGACATTGTTGAAAAGTGAATTGTATGTTCTGTTTCTATTAAAGGAGGTCTAGGTAAATTAGACTAATAGATTCCTACTGAGAAGAATTAGAAAAACTTGGCAAACTATTAAAAAAACTTTTTTGACAGCATCAGAGAAATTATAGTGAAGAATAACAGATGGAGTTAACACCTAAGAGTAAAGAAAAGAGAGAAAACTTATTCCCTAAAATACTTCTGCTTAAAATGTGACACGTACATCAGCTAATAGTCCTTGAACTGCTTGCTCCAGTCAAGCAGTTCCTACAAAGGAGGGAGAAACTTTATTTAAAAAAAAAATCCAATGGACAATAAGTATATGAAAATATCCTTTTCTTTTTTAGTCTTCAGCAAAATGATAATACTATAATGAGGAGCCCTCATACGCTGCTGGTGCCCCCAGAGAAGTCAGTTTTTAATTATGATAAAGTTGCACTTTTAATGTTGTCTCTTGTGAATTATACATCTGATGTCATGTATAAGTAACCTTTGCCTAATTTAAGACCACGCAAAATTTTCCTGCATTTTCTCTATTAGTTTTATAATTTTAGTTTTTGTATATAGTGTATAGGTCTGTTGCTCATTTTTAGATTTTTTTGTTTGCTTTTGTTTTTGTTTTCGTGCATGGTGTGAGGTAAGGATCTAAGTTCATTCAATTTATACTAAATGTATGTATGTTTTGGGACACCCAGTTGTTTCCTCATTGTTTGTTGAGAAGCTGACCTCTTTTCATTGAATCTTCTGGCACTTTTTACCCTAAATCAGCTGACCAAAAACATGCTGGTGTTTTTCTGGACTTTCTATTATTTTCCATTGATTTATATGTTTATCTTTATGAAAATATTATACTTTATTAGTAAGATTTAATTTAGTTTTCGAGTAAGTTTTGAATTCAGATAGTCTTTCAGTTTTGTACTTATTTTTAAAATACTGCCGTAGCTATCCTTTGCTTTTCTAAATAAATGTTATCGTCAGCTTGCTAATTTACAAAATAAGGATTTCAATAGGAATTTCACTGATTTTGCAGATTGGTTTGAAAAAATTGCCATACTATCAATATTTATTCTTCCAATCAATGAGCTTGATATACTTCTCCATTCACTTAGAGATACCTAATTTCCCTCAGGAGTGTTTTGTAGTTTTCGGTGTACCTGTCTTATACTTTTTTGTTGAAATTGTTCTTAAATATTTTATTATTTTTTATGTCATTGTGAATAAGAGTGCTTTCTTAATTTCACATTCAGAGACTTTTTTTGGTAGGAGATAAAAATCCAATTGACATTTTACATTAATTGTATCTTGCATCTTTGCTAAAATTTCCTTATTAGTCATTTATTTCCTTATTAGTCATTTAAATTATTTTAAAATATCTACATAAGAAATTGTGTTGTTTGTGAAAAAGGACCATTTTTATTTCTTCTTTTTTCAATCTATTTATTCTTTATTAATTTACTATATTGTCTTGAATCTCTATTATACTGTTAAGCAGAAGTACTGAGATAAAACTTCCTGTATGGCATGTATCCAATCTTAGGGGTAGAGGAAATATTTATTTATTTATTTATTTATTTACTTATTTATTTATTTATTTATTTATTTATTTATTTATTTATTTATTTTTCAATCTTAGGGGTAGAGGAAATATTTAAAGTGTGCTATTTGTTGTCATCTTTATTTATTTATTATTTATTTTGTAGATGCCATTTTCAGAGTAAGAAAAATAATTTATATTACTAGTTATTGAGGGTTCTCTTTTTTAAAAATGTGAATGTTTTAGATGTTAGCAAATTATTTTATTACACCTATTGAGATAATCTTTTTTTTTATTTTATCCTATTATGATGAGGCCTTATATTAATTGTTTTCTAGACATAAAACCAGCCTTGCATATATATGACTCATTGTATCTGATCTTTGTGTATAGGTCTTTATATATGTTGCTGTGCATTTGATTTTCAAATTTGTAATAACTGTCAATTTTATTCCTATAGTTAATATATCCAAGTAATTTGAGATTTTTGCTTTCAATTGCTGCATTAAGAGTGTTTACAAAAAAAAAGAGTGTTTACAAGTCTTTATAAGCTGATAGAAGTTCTTTTGATTGTGTCTAAAAGCAAAAACTCAAATGACCAAGAAGACAAACAAACAAAAACTTTTTGAAGGATATAAGTAATATGCCATTATAAAGTACATATAGCTGAAAGAGATAAAAAAAGAGTAGAAAAAATAACATACCTCAGGGCACCTGGGTGGCTCAATTGGTTGAGTATCTATCTGCCTTCTGTGTGGGTCATGATCCTGGGGTCCTGGGATCAGGGGCTCCCTGCTCTGTGGGAGCCTGCTTCTTTCTCTCCCTGCTGCTCCCCCTGTTTGTGCTCTCTCTTTCTGTCAAATAAATAAATAAAATCTTTAAGAAAAAAATAACACGTCAATGCTGAAAGAAAGTTATAGATCATTTTTGATAAGTATAAGTTAATGTTTTTATCCTACTCATGTGAATAGGTTCTAAATATTTTATAGCTTGATATTTTGCACAAATCTTTTCATACAAAAATGAAACTTTCCTATTAAAAATAATTACAGTTGGTTTAAAATTAAATATCCGATGAGAATCTATCAAATAAGATATATATAAAATATGCCAGACATAAATAACACACATAAAAATATCAAAAAATTAAAAGTTAAGTGCAAGGCAAAGATAAAGCAGGTACATCCTAATATAAATAAAGCAAAGGCCAAATCCTCATAATAAAGCAAAATTATTTTTAAGGTCTAATTGCGGAGCAAAATTTTGGCTTTATGAATATTTTTTCTTACCAAATATTATAGAAATACTCCTAAGACTTTTCAACTCCTCTTCATATCTTATGCATTCTCCAAGATTCAAATATCTAATAGTTCTGTCTTAAATTTCTGGACATGTTGAGCAAACATCCCATAGCATTAATCTACAGCCTGACAGAGCACATTTTCTCTTGTTCTTTGAATTTTCCTGTAGCTTCTTTGCAGAGTTGCAGGAAAACTCTTCTTTTCAAGCAAAAAGGAAGACTGAATTGCATTTTAATCCATTTTAGCTTAGTATTTTACTTATTTTAACTTTATCTTACTTTACAAACTAATAATATATATTTGAATTTATTATTATAAACCAAACCAAACTTAATAAATATAGTGATGACCAATGACCATGGAGAAATTTCCACTGCATATTTTTTTTGCAAAAATATTTTAGTAAAAGAAAAAATTAACCATAAAACATGCCATGATCCAACCACTTAAATTAGAAAACTTAGGGTTGTGGGCAATGCACATTATTCTCAGAGAGTTACCCAGAAACTAGCGTAATGAGAGACAAAGGGAGGGAGGGAGTGAGAGGAGAGAATGACTGATTGATGGTTAAGGAATTAGCTCCCATGATTGGATGCAGAGGCTGGCAAGTCTAAAACCTGCAGCATGGATGGGAAGTCTGAAGACCTAGGAAATAGATTATATTGCAGTTAAAATCTGAAGGCAAAGGCTGGCCAAATTCCCTCTTCCTCAAGGGAATTCAATCTTTTTCTTAATACCTTCAACTGATTGGATAAAACCCATCCATATTAAGGAATCCTCCTTAACTGGACTGAGAGGGGGAACGAAGAGGGCAGGAAGAAATCCCGCCCCAAACTTCCACCTCCCTTTTCTCTACTTTGTAATTTATTGATCAGTTTCCGATGGGAGATGGGTGCCCTTTCCCCGCGGGAAGGGAGCGGGGCTTCCTTCCCGGGCCACATGCTAGGAGAAGCTGCCTGCTCCCCTTTCTTCTCCCCAGTCGCGGGGCCCAAGTCTTCCTTCTTCGTCCGAAAGGAGGGGAGGGGGGACTCGCTGCTACAAGCCTCGCCCCACGTGCCACTCATCCCCGCGCCGCCACCGCATCAGGTCGCCGGTGCCTGGGGTCAGCTGCGGGTGGACCCCTCTTCCTCCCCAGTGTCTCGTGTCCCCGGGGCCTCTCCGCCCCCCCCGTGCTGTGGCCGTGTCCGTGCCCCGGGGACAGGGGGGGCAGAACTGCGCTCCCAGTTCCCCTCCGGCTCTGGGGTTTGCATGGGAGAATCCTCTTTCCATGATGCCACTGGGCGACGTGGCGTGGGGGGAGGGAGGACGGTGGGGGAGCCCTCGCCCGAGACTCTTGGTCGGCCTCCCTGCCCCAGGCGTCACTCAGTGATCATGGGTAAAGAGAACTGTTTCAAAAAAAAAAAAAACCCTGAGCCTGACCCTGACCCCTAACCCTAACCCCTAACCCTAACCCTAACCCTAACCCCTAACCCTAACCCTAACCCTGACCCTGACCCTGACCCTAACCCTAACCACCTAACCCTAACCCCGTCCTAACCCTTCCTAACCCGTTCCCTAACCCTAACCCTAACCCTTCCCTAACCCTAACCTCCTAACCTAACCTAACCCTATACCCTAACCCTATAACCTCCTAACCCTAACCCTAACAACCCGTTCCACCAACCCTAACCCTAACCCTAACCCTAACCCGTTCCCTAACCCTAACCAACCCGTTCCCTAACCCTAACCCTAACCGTTCCCTATACCCTATACCCTAACCTTCCCTAACCCTAACCCTCCTATATTCCTAACCCGTTACCCTAACCCTAACCGTTCCTAACCCTAACCGTTCCCTACCTAACCCTAACCCTAACCCGTTCCCTAACCCCTAACCCTAACCCAGTTCCCTAACCCTAACCCTACCGTCCTAACCCAACCTACTTCCCTAACCCTAACCTCCTAACCGTTCCCTAACCCTAACCCTTCCCTAACCCTAACCTTCCACTAACCCGTTCCCTAACCCTAACCCTACTACCCGTTCCCTAACCCTAACCCTAACCCGTTCCCTAACCCTAACCCGTTCCCTAACCCTAACCCTAACCCGTTCCCTAACCCTAACCCGTTCCCTAACCCTAACCCGTTCCCTAACTCTAACCCGTTCCATAACCCTAACCCTAACCCTAAACCTAACCCGTTCCGTAACCTGTTCCCTAACCCTAACACGTTCCCTATCCCGTTCCCTAACCCTAACCCTATCCCGTTCCCTAACCCAAACACTAACCCTAACCCTAACCCTCTAACCCTAACCCATTCCCTAACCCTAACCCGTTCCCTAACCCTAACCCATTCCCTAACCCTAACCCTAATCCCTAACCTGTACCCTAACCCGTTTCCTAACCCTAACCCGTACCCTAATCCCTAATTGTCCCCTAAACCTAGCCCAAACCCCTGCCTTAACCCCTAACCCTAAACTTCAACCCCATCCCCCGCTCTATCTCTAAACGTATTCCCTCCCCCATCCCTTAACCCTAAACCCTATAACCTATCTGTAACATCACCCTTATCCATTCCCTAACTCAGTTTCCTAATCCCAAATCCGTACCTTACTCCTAACTCTTGACCCTTCCCCCATCTCTCACCCTAACCAGGAACTCGAACGCATAACCATGATCACTAATCCATATCATCTAATTTCACCCTAACCACATATTGCTCACCCTAAACCCTAACCCTATCTCAATTGTCCCCATTCACTTACCTTGTCGTTCTGAGTAGCTGCTGCTGAGGTGGATGTGACTCCGAACAGCGCCTCCAGGGTCCTCCAGCAGGTCCTGAGGAAGCCGGACTCCTGTCATGGCAGACGTGGGCCCATGTCTTCCTGAGTCATAGACAGCAGGTCCTGAGGACGAGGGGGGTCCTGTCACTGTGGACTATGCCTCACATCCTCCAGAAGCCTCCCTGCGGGTTCTGAGGAGGCCAGGTTCCTGTCACCGTGGACGCGGCCCCACATGGGACTGAAGCCTACCCGCCAGTCCTGAGAAGGCCGGGGCTCCTGTCAGTGTAGACCCGGCCCCACGTCATCCCGAAAACTCACCGTGGGTCCTGAGGAGACCAGGCTCCTGTCAGCGAGGACACGGCTCCACATGGTCCTGAAGCCTACCTGCGAGTCCTGAGGAGGCCGGGGCTCCTGTCAGCCTGGACGCGGCCCCACATCCTCCTCAGGCAGCCAGAGCACAGACTGGCTCCTGTTACTGCTGGCGGAGGAGGCCTACTGAGTACACACGCCCCCTGACTCGGGCCTGGGCTCAGGTGCTGAAGGAGGCGGTGAGGGAGGCGGAGTCCCCACGCCCAGGGCAGGACCTGCCTCCTTCCAGGCTCCAGCTGAGACCTATTGAAGAAACCCAACCCCACCCCCCCACCCCCTTGGAAAATTTAGGACCACGCCTAACCCAGAGGCAGCACATCCAGGCGCCTTCCCGGAATTTAAGCAACGAAAAACATTCTGTGGTTTTTCCGAGATAAGAAAACCATTCCCCCCCCCCACGCCCTGACTGGAAAGTCCCTGAACATGTTCATGTTGACCTTCAAAGAAATCAATCGTGTCTTAACCCGAATGCTATGCTAATCCCGCGGTTTGCCTTTAAAAGATGCCTGTAATTGCCAATCTGGGCTCTTCCACCTTTGAGGCCGAGGGCCCGTTTGCGCAAACGTTCAATAAAACCCTCTTGCTAGGGATCCCTGGGTGGCGCAGCGGTTTAGTGCCTGCCTTTGGCCCAGGGCATGATCTTGGAGACCCAGGATCTAGTCCCACGTCGGGCTCCCGGTGCATGGAGCCTGCTTCTCCCTCTGCCTATGTCTCTGCCTCTCTCTCTCTCTCTCTCTTTCTGTGACTGTCATAAAAAAAAAACCCTCTTGCTAGTTGCATCTGCCTGTCTGGGGTCTGAGTCTCTGGGGCCTCTACCGAGACACTTTGGCCCCCGTGAGCTAGGGTCCAACACTATGAGCTTCGGAAACGTCGTGCTGAAATGGAGCACAACACCCGGCTTCCCCAGAAATACTTAAGGACAAGGAATTGGAGCCCACAGGATGCGAAATGAAATGTGGACCAGACTTTTATCGTGTCCGCCAAGACTCACTCAACCCTCTTCCACTGTGGGCGGGACTGCGGGCTGGTGCAGCTGCCCTGGAAACAGTGCCAAGGCTCCTCAGGAACTTACCGATAGAGCTGCCCTGCGACCGGCAGGTGCACGGCCTGGAGCTCACTCTGAAGATACAGATGCAATGAAACGCCAGGCGGGACACCTGCGCCCCGATGTCCACAGCAGCCGGGTCGACAGTAGCCACACTGTGGGAGGAGCCTCGGTGCCTTCAGACAGATGATGGATAGAGGATGGGAGATAGATGATGGTCATAGAGAGAGGAATGGTACTGCTATCAAAGAGAAGGAAATCTTGCCATTTGCAATGACGCGGATACAACTAGAGGGATCCTGTTAAGTGAAATAAGTCAGTCGGGAAAGACAATGACCCTATGGTGTCATTCATAGGTGGAATTAAAGAAGCAAAGCAGATGAACATCTGTGAAGGGAAGGAAAAACGAATAAGATGAAAACAGATGCAGGAAATACAGATCTGAATCATTGGAAACAATCTGAGGGTCACTGGAGGGGAGCGGGGGAGGGGATAACGGGGGATGGGCACGAAGGATGGCAGGTGATGTCACGAGCACTGCTGTTCTCTCCAACTGGTGAATCCCTGAATTCTACCTCTGAAAGTATAATACACTATACATTAATTAATTGGGTTTAAATTAAGTTAAACAAAATCAGTTGTATCAGAGCACATTTTCTTCTGGACTCCCTGTTCTGCTCCTTCAGCTTATGCTGGAACCACCCCCTGTGGGTCTAAGTAGGCGCCACACCTCGTGCCTGGCCCAGCCCAGGGCTAGAACTCACGACCCCGAGATCAGGACCTGAGGTGAGGTCAGGAGTCGATGCTTAACTGACAGAGCCAGCAGGGAGCCGAGAACCACACTGCTTTATCCTGTGTCTCTGTGACATCGTTCGAAATAGAAAAGTGCTGCGCCCCACTCTGTCCTGCTTTTCCAATACTGATTTGCTGTCCGGGGTCATTTGTGGGGGCTGACGGATGTTAGGGTTTTTTTTTTTTTCCTACTTCTAGGATCTACCACCATGATTTTGATAGGAATGACATTGAAACCGAGGGTGGCTTCAGGAACTGTGGACATTTTCACAAGAGGAGGCTTCCACCCCACGAACCCAGGACGGCCTCCCAGAGCCTGGTATGGCTCAGTGCACAAGTCTTGTGCTCCTTTCGTTCAGTCTCATTATTTAGTCTCTGTGATGCTCCTGAGAAGGGAGTCACGTCCTTCATTTCGTTCCTGAGTGCTCATTGTCAGGACGCAGCAAGGCTACTGAGCTCTGTAGGTTCAGTTGGTGTCCCATGAATTTACTGAATTCAATCATTAGTTCTAACAGGTTTTGGTGGGGGCTCTCGGGTTTCCTGTTTCTAGCACCGCGTCTTCAACAAATAGGGACAGTGTGACGTCCCCCTTCCAGGAGTGGAACCTTTGCTGTTTCCTGTCTGTTGACTACATTAGGACTTCCAGCACTGAGAGGGGACCTCCTTGGCTTGTTCCTGCTCTTAGGGGAGACGATTTCAGGTTTTCACCCTTTCACCCTTTCAGGTTTCACCCTTGAGGATGTCAGCTGCGGGCCTTCCTAGCGGAACTTTATTCTGTTGATAGACATTTCCTCAAAACCCACTAGGCTTTTGAAGTTGTACTTTGTCAAATGCTTTTTCTGCAACTCTTGAGAGGATCGTATGCTTTTTGTCCTTTCTCTCGTTTTTCTTTTTTAAAGATTTTATTTATATATCCTTGAGAGACATACAGAGAGAGCGGCAGAGAGAGAAAGGCAGAGACATGGGCAGAGGGAGAAGGCGGCTCCGTGTAGGGAACTCGACGTGGGACTCGATCCCGGGACTCCAGGATCACGCCCTGGGCTGAAGGCAGGCGTTAAACCGCTGAACCACCCGGGGCTGCCCCATGTCCTTTCTCTGGTTAATGTGATGGATCCTGCTGACTGATGGACAGAGGGGCCGTGGGCAGGACATGGGCAATGTAGATGAACGATAGTAACAGCTATAAGCGTCTGGATCATAAATAAAATAAGTCACAGAAATTTAGAAAGTACAGCCTAGGGAATGGAGTCAGTACTGTTGTGACAACTTTGTACGGGGACAGACGGTGACGCCGCTTCTCGTGGGGGGAGCTGAATAAGGCACAGAATTGTCAAGTCACTAGTTGTAGCCCTGAAACTACTGTCACGTTGTGTGTTGACTGTACTTCAATAAATATCAAGGAAAAGGGGTTTCTGGTAGGACTCCCGGTGGGTCCGTGAAAGGCATTTACATGGTCGTTACACACACGAAGGCACCTCTGCAGAGGGGATAAACATGCTCACGTGTCTTCATGTTAATTTTTAGAAGATTTACTTGAGAAAGGGTGCAGTAGGGAGGGGCAGAGGGAGAGGGGGAACCTGGAGCGGACTCCTCACCCAACGGAGCCTGAGCCCCACGCGAGGCTCCACGCCACAACCTCAAGATCCTGACCTGAGCCAAACTAAAGAGTCGACGTGGAACCGACTGAACCACGCAAGAGCCCCTCGAATGTTAAGTGTAACCCCATGCTGTGAACTCTGGGGGTCGGGGGGACATCTGTGACCCCCAGTCTACCTAGAATGGTGGGAGGCCTGCAGGGCCAAGGATGGGAACTGAGGATGAGGGAGGGTGCCTGCATCCCCCTCCCGCCTGGCGTGGGGACAGGACCCTCCCCCGGGACCCTCCGCCTTCAGGGTGAAGGGCTAAGTGCTGATTGGACCCCGCCTGCCCACAGTCATGATGCGGGACCCCACTGTGGGCGGAACTGTGCCACCCCCGGGTTCCACCGCTGCATGGCGCTCACTGTGCGTCTGCAGAGCATCGGAAGCACTCGTGCTCTGGATCTGGCTCACAGCGACCGGACTCTCCCGCTCTCCCCAGTAGCTCAGTACTCCCACTCTCCTCAGTACCCCCACTCTCCCCAGTACCCCCACTCTCCCCAGTACCCCAACTCTCCCACTCTCCCCAGTACCCGGTGCATAAAGAGGAGGCGCTCACACAGCGACAGGTCACAGGTGAGTGGCCGCTGATGCCTGCTCCCCGGGGGCCACTCTGGGGCCTGTGGGTCTGGGTGGGGGCGCTGGCCTCCCGGGCTGGGTTCCAAAACACCCCGACCCCAATGAGATGACCGTGAGCAGCTCCTGCAGCCCTTCCACAGCCCCATGGGGTGAGGGCGGCACCCTAAGGCCCTGTCCAGGGAAGGAGGCTGCAGTGAGAGACCGGCAGCTCCCCGGAACCCCCGCTCCCCTGTAAGGCCTGTGCTATGCAGGGAGACCCAATACATGACCTTTCCAGCTCGTCCTAGATGCATGGACCCCGACAGGGATGACACCCCCCCCCGCCCCACCATGTGGTGAGGGGAGGACAGTCAGGGCCTGCTGGGTCCCCCTGGCCAGTGAGCAGGCTTGCTCTTCATGCACTGGAATGTGGGCGGAGTCCCTGGTGCTCCCCCCAGGCCTCCCCTCAGGATATTCACGCATCCTTGCCCTCAGGGTGGGGAGTGTGGTCGCACTCTTGCTGGCATCAGGTTTTAATTTTGATGAAGTCCACTCCATTGCTTTCTCCCCTCGGTCGTTGTGTTTGTGGAATCTCAGAGAAACCTTCGATCTCCCCCGGGCTGGGAGACATCACCCCGAGCATCAGAGCATCAGATCGGCATTCGCCAGAGCCTCCTGGGTCCTCCGCCCGTGTGCTCCTGATACCGGGGTGGGAGCGCTCTGTGATCCCAGGGTGATGGCGTGTCCTGGGACAGTGGCTGGGAAGGTGGACTGTAGGTGGGCGAGCAAAAGACAGGCAGTGAGGGCCCATGTGTGATGTTCCAGCCCAGCCTGTGCCCCTCAGGGCTATGGGGTTGTCTCTGACTCCGGTCAGACGGACGGGGACCTGCCCACGGGGAGCACCCGGATGCATGTGTCCTCGGAAGATATTCATGCGCCGTCATTCTTGGATGTGTTTGGATTGCAGCACCGTGCAGGAGGACTCAGAGAACCTACTGGCCTTGCAAAGGGCCAATATCGTGGCCCAGTACCATCAGGTGAGGCCCAGAAGGGACCATAGACAATACACACTCACGATAGGGGAGACCATACGATCAGAGCCAAGGATGAGTCAGGTCAGCCCAGACAAGGACCATAGTCACCAGGAACAAGTGAGACCCTGGGGATGGTCCTGGTGTCAGTAGCAACTAAGGGTCCATTCTGGATCCTAGTCATTGGTAGCTGAGGAGCCCAGTCACCAGGTACGGTGAGGCCCAGGTGGGGACCACAGTCACCAGGTCCAGATGAAGTCCACAGCTACCATGTCCAGGTGAGGCCTGGGTGGGGACCAGAGTCACCAGGTCCAGGTGAGGTGAAGGTGGAGACCACAGTCACCAGGTCCAGGTGAAGCCAAGGTGGGGACTACAGTCGCCAGGTCCACATGAGGCCGGGATGGGGACCAGAGTCACTAGGCTCAGGTGAGGCCCAGTTGGGGACTAGAGTCACCAGGTCTGGCTGAGGCCCAGGTGGGAACCACAGTCACCAGGTCCAAGTGAGGCCCAGGTGGGAACCGCCTTGATAGAAATGCGAACTCTTCTCACTGTAGCATTCCAGCTGTTCTCTCTTTAAATCTCAGGCCGAATTCATAGGCTTTCAGGATGATTTGAAAGTTAGCTAGGTCATTTGGTGGGGACAGGTGACTTGGGGACCATACTCTTCGGCTGTCTTGCCCCTCTGACAGGGACATATTTTTAGCAGTGTACAGTAAAGTCTGTTTATTAAAAGTTGGTATTAATTTGTGCAAACAAATTCTGTAGGCTTCAAGCAACTGTGAATCACACATATCCACACTGGCTAGAATATTTTGTTAACCTGAGTTTCTAGATAATTTTCATTATGTGAGCGGTTTCTTTCTAAAACTAATTACCAAAGGAAGTAGGGCAATAGGACAAGAGAAATAGCCAAACAACATGAGAAAAAAGAAACAGACAAAAAAACGCTAAGCATTTTTCTCGGGATGAGAGAAATCCTGATAGTGTAAGCTTTTTTCACCCTGCCCTGAGATAAACCAATTCCCTGACTCAAATGTTTCAGGAGAGAACTGGGTTTCTGATCCAGTAAATCGTGACTGCCTCTGGCACTTGGTTCCCATAGCTGTGGATGTGGCCTCAGACAAGCTCGGTGGTTTCCAGGCTGCACCTGGAGGGCTCTGAACATGCACCTTAGGGGCAGTCTGGGATCCATACCCTACAGCTTTTAATTGATAAGTACACCAACTCGCATAAAACTTTGCTAGAAAGAAGTCAAATTGTGTGTTTTAAGAAGAATTGAAAATGGGCAGCCTGGGTGGCTCAGCCGTTTAGCACTGCCTTCTTCCCAGGGCGTGATCCTGGAGACCCAGGATGGAGTCCCACTTCGGG
>NW_024570354.1:0-6287 GCF_018345385.1 Vulpes lagopus | reverse complement strand
TATGGACTGTCCCTCCACATCTTGCCTGCACGTACACGCGCCCCAAATGGCCAGCACGATGCAGCCGGGAAAACTGTTGTGAGAGGTGGGTTTGGAAAGTCCGGGCCCACAAGACTGTGTTCCAAGTCAACTCGGGTTTTTTTTCTCTAATTCCGTGTGAGCCAGGTTTTACATGTAAGTGCCATCCGAGAGAAGTAGCTGAACGGCCCTTTTCGAAGGAAAATTACTTCGGAGGGGTTGAGCTCACCCCCCAGTCCCTCACAGGGTTTCACAAGGCCTGCAGAAAGGTTTCCCCATCTGCCCACAACCGTTTGTCAGAGCGTGGACCAAGTGGAATAAAAAGGGAGGGTTTTCTCCAGCTGAGTGGAGGGAAATTTTGGGTCCCTCCGGCTTAGAACACTGTTACGTTCTCAGTGCCTGGGGAAACCCCTTTAGTTAAAAGCTGGCTTGTAGGCGTGTTCCTTGTGCGGTGAGTTCAGGGTGGACCCTCCCGCTTTGACTGCCGTAGACGTGGCCCCAGCTCCTTTGTTGGGTGCTGCACGGGTTGTGTGAGGAGTGGGAAGTGACAGGATTCCCCTCAGGTTTTATCTGATCTAATGCAGAATTGAAAAACGCCCTTTTGGTTCACTGGAGTTTTGCTCGGACCTAGCCCCATCAAGTGTCTACCCAGACATCGCCGCAAAGCATACCACTTCCAAGATTGGGCTTATGGACTGTCCCTCCCACACCTGCCTGCGGTCACCCGCCCCTAACGGGCCTGCCCAATGCTGGCCTGAAGTGTTGTGAGAGGAAGTGGAAATTCCCCCCCACATGCAGGCATAAAAGTCAACCAGCAATTTTCCTAGGTTTTCCCTCTGTGAGCCAGGGTCACCCTAATGTCATATGAGAGAAGTAGTGATCGCCTTGCTGAAAGCAATTATTTTGGAGGTTGGGTCACCCTCAGCCCACAGTTGCACATTCCCTGCAGAAAGTTTTTCCAACATCGCACACAGCCGTTGTCAGAGGTTTGTGAGAACAAGTGGAATAAGCAACGGGGGGGTTTCTCAAGCTGCAGGGGGTGGTATTTGGGTCCTCCTGGTTAGAACATTTTTGTTCCCCATGCCCGGGGGAACGTAGTTAGTTGAAAGCTGGTTTGCAGGCGGCTTCCTTCTGCGAGCTGAGTTCGGGAGGCCCTCCCGCATTCTGACTGCACGTGGCAAAGGTCCGCACCCATTGTTGGTCCTAAGAGGTTGTAAAGAGCATGTGGAAGTGACGGGTTTTCTCCTGAAGTGATTGATCTCAAAGAGACATTGCAAAATCCTTGTTCAATGAAGTGTAGCCTGTCCTAGCTCCCATGAGAGTATGTAGAAACATCCCCTGCAAAGCATAACACTTCTGAGATTTGAGCATAGGCGTTTCCCACTCCGCCGCCAGTACACCGTGCTCCTAAAAGGCCCAGCCCCCTTTTCATGGGAAAATGTTATGGAGGAAAGTGAAAGTCCGGCCACAAGACTAGTGCATCCAAGCTAAATTAGCGGTTTTCCTGTAATTTCTTTGTTGCCAGGTGTAATCCTAAGTGCCATAAGAGGAAAACTAGCTGAACGCTTATAAAAAGGAGTTACATCGGGGGTTGACTGACCCTCAGTCCCTCCAGTTGCACATTCT
The DNA here is from genome assembly GCF_018345385.1 of Vulpes lagopus. NCBI lineage: Eukaryota > Metazoa > Chordata > Mammalia > Carnivora > Canidae > Vulpes > Vulpes lagopus. The sequence goes on along the minus strand of NW_024570354.1, from coordinate 4,643 downwards.
GCGAATCAGTTTTGAAAATCTGCACCCGAGCTGTTTCTAGAGGCTTGTGAGAAGCAAATGGAATAAGCAGACCCGGAGGGTGTCTCCAGCGCTAGAGTGTCTCTGGGAACCCCTGGCTTACAATACTGTACTTTCTCTTTTCCCCCAGAACGCAGTAGTTTAAAGCTTGTTTGTAGGCATGCTTCCGTGTGGGAGCTGAGGTCAGGGTAGGACAAAAATGCATCCTGATGCCGTCGATTAGTTCCCCGCTCTTTTTGTTTGGCGCCGGAAGAGGTTGTGTGAAAAAATGTGGAAGTGACGATCGCTCAAGGAATCTGAGTCCAAAACAGACTTGCAAACGTCCCCTTTTTCAATGAGAGGGTAGCTCGGTATACCACCCCATCAATAAGTGTCTTCCGACATTGCCTGCAAAGCATACACACTTCTGAGAGTTTAGCTTATGGACAGTCCCTCCCAATCCTGCCTAAGGAAAAGCGGTCCTAAAGGCCAAGCCCGTGCGTGCCTGAAGTGTTGTGGAAAGGGAAAAGGGAAAGTACCGGCCCACAAGACTAGTGCATCAAGCTCAATTGCGGTTTCCCAGTATTCCCTGAGTGAGCAGGTGTACATCCCAAGTGCCCTACGAGAAAGCTAGTGAACGCCTTGTCCAAAAGAACTTATTCGGAGTTAGAGCTCACACTCAGTACTTTTACACGGCCTGCAGAAAGAGTTTTCCCAAAATCTGCACCTTTGCCGTCTCAGAGGCTTTTAGACGCAAGGGAAAAACAGACCCGGATGGGGTCTCCATCTGCAGTGGAGTGGGTTCTGGGGACCCCTGGCTTAGAACACTGCTACGTTCTCAGTGCCCCAAAAAACAGTGTTTAAAGCTGGCTTGTAGGCATGCTTCCTTTTGCGGCTGGGTCAGGAAGAAGCCACCCCTATTCTGCCCGCCGTGAGTAGGTCCCGCATTTAGGTTTGGGGGCCCGGAAGAGGTAGTGTGAAAAAACATGTGGAAATGACGGTCTCTGCTAAGTGAATCTGAGTTCCCCAATCAGACATTGCAAATGTCCTTTTTCAATGGAGTGTGCTAGGCCCCAGCACCATCAAAAAGTGTCTTCCAGACATTGCCCGCAAAGCATACACATTCCCAGAGTTGAGTTATGGGACTGTCCCTCCCACATTTGCCCGCAGGTACACCCCGCTCCTAAAAGGCCTAGCCCCCATGCCTGCCTGAGTGTTGTGAGAGGGAAATGGAAAGTCCCGGCCACAACACTAGTGATCCAAGTCAATTAGCGGTTTTTTTGTATTTTTAGTGACCCGATGGTACATCCAGGTGCCTCGAGAGAAGCTAGCGAAAAGCCTTGTCCAAATGCAAATTTTTTCTGAGTGTTGAGCGACCCTCTGCCCTCCAGTTGCACATGCCCCGCAAAAGGGTTTCCCCAAAATCCCGCACCGAGCCGTTTGTCAGAGGCTTGTGAGAGCAAATGAAAGAAGAGGGCCTGGAGGGTGTCTCCAGCTGCGGGAGTGGGTTTTTTGGTACTTCGTGGCTTAGAGAAATGCACGTTCTCAGTGCCTAGTTACGCAGCTAGTTGAAAGGTGGCTTGTAGGCTTTCTTCCTTGTGCGAGGGGAGCTCAGGGCAGGACCCGCCGCATCCTGCCCGCCCCTAGGGCAATGCTCCCAGCATCCCTTTTGTTACGCCCAGAAGAGGTTGTGTAAAAAGCATGTGCAAGTGACAGGCTCTGCTCAGTGAAAACTGAGTCCAATACAGACATTGCAAACGTCCTTGTTCCATGAGGGTTTGCTCGGTCCTTGATCCCCCCAAAGTGTGTTGGGACAATTGCCTGCAAATAATCACATTCCGAGAGGTGGCTTTGGACTATCCTCTCACATCCCGTCGGCAGGGACACGCCCCCCTAAAGGCCCCGCACCGATGCGTGAAAGGAAGTGTTGGAGAGGTAAGTGGAAAACCCCGGCCCAATACTAGTGCATCCAAGCTCAATCAGCGAATTCCTAGTATTTCTGTGTGAGCCAGTTGCTGCATCCTAAGTGCCATAGGGAGGAACGTAGCTGAACACCGTGTCCAAAGAATTAAATTGGGAGAGCTGGCGACTCTCAGCCCCTTTCACGTTGCCCCACTGCTGCGAAAGGGAGTTTCGAACATCTGCACCAAAAGCCGTTTCTCAGAGGCTTGTGGATGCAAGGGGAAAATAGCAGCCCTGGAGGGTGTTTCCAACTGCGTGGAGTGGTATTCTGGGTACTCCTGCTTAGGTACTGTATGTTTCATTGCCCTAAGAATGCAGCTAGTTAAAACCCTGGCTTTTTGGCATATTTGTGCGAGCTGAGGTCACGGCAGGACCCTCCCGCATCCGGCTGCACGTCGACAAAAGGTCCCTGCATCCTTATGTTAGGCGCGGAAGAGGTTGTGTGAAAAGCCATTTTGGAAGTGACAGGACTCTGCTCATGTGAAACTGAGTCCCAATACGACATTGCAATCGTCCTTGTCAAAGAGTTTAGCTCGGGGCCTAGCACCCATCAATAAGGGTCTTCCCGACATCTGCCTGCAAAGCATACACACTTCCCAAAAGTGGCTTATGGATGTCCCTCCCCCACCGCCCGAGGAACCGGCGCTCCTAAAAAGGGATCCCCGATGGGGATGAAGTGTGTGAAAAGGTAAGTGGAAAATCCCGCCCCCAAGACCCAGTGCATCCAAGCTTAATCAGCGAATTCTAGTATTTCCTGTGTGAGCAAAGTGCTGCATCCTAAGTTCCATAGAGAGAAGCTAGCTGAACGCTTGTCCATAGGGAAACTTACTTCGGAGAGTTGGGGCTCCCCCTCAGTCCCCCCAGTTGCAAACTGCCTGAGAAAAAAGTTTTTCCCAAAATCTGCACCAGAGGTTTTTTTCAGGGCTTTTGAGACGCAAATGGAATAAGCAACTGGAGGGTGTCTCCAGCTGCATGGGGGGTATTTGGGTACCCTCCCGGCTTAGAACCTGTTACGTTCTCAGTGCCCGGGACCGTTTGGGGGTGAAAGTGGGGTTGTACGCGTGCTTCCTTTTGCGAGCTGAGTTCAGGGCAGGGCCTCCCCCTTTGATGTCCGTAGCGTAGGTCCCAGCATCCTTATGTTAGGTGCCCGGAAAGGGTTGTGTGAAGGCATGTGGAAAGTGACGGTTCTCCCCAGGTGTCCCCATCTCAAAGCAGACATTGCAAAGTCCTTTACAATGAGGTTAGCTCGGTCCCAGTCCCATCAAAGTGTCTAGCAGACATCTGCCGCAAAGCTTTTCAATTCCCAGAGTTGGCTTGGCTGTCCCCCCACTCCTGCCTGCAGTCACCGCGTCCTAAGGCCTGCCCTGATGCGGCCTGAAGTGTTGTGAGAGGTAAGTGGAAAGTCCCCGGCCCCAAGACTAGTGCCCATGGCTCAACCAGCGATTCTGTAGTTCCTGTGTGAGGGCCCGGTGCGAAACCTAAATGCCATACCAGAGAAGCTACCCGAACGACTTGTCCAAAAGCAACTTTTCTTGGAGGTTGAGCTCACCCTCAGCCCCCAGTTGCAAAACTGCCCGCAGAAAGGTTCCAAAATCTACCCACGCCGTTTGTCAGAGGGGTGTGGACGCAAGATAAAAAAGCAGACCTGGGGGTGTCTCCCTGCAGTGGATGGTATTCTGGGGATCCTGGCTTGGAACCCTGTTCGTTCCAGTGCCCCAGGAATGCATCTAGTTGAAGTGGGTTGTAGGGTGCTTCCTTGTGCGAGCTGGTTCAGGCGGGAGCCTCCCAATTTGACCGTGAGTTTGCCCGCATCTTATGTTAGGTGCCCGGAAAAAAAGGTTTTGTGAAGGCTTTTGGAAAATGACAGGATTTCTCGGTGTATCTGATTCAAAGTGACATTGCAAACGTCCTTGTTCAATGAGAGTGTAGCTCGGTCCTAGTCCATCAAAGGTCTAGCAGAAATTTGCCCGAAGCATACCACTTCGAGAGTTTGGGCCCTTTTGGCTGTCGCACCCACATCTGCCTGCCGTACACCGCCCCTCCTAAAAGGCCCAGCCCCGATGCAGCCTGAAGTGTTGTGGGGGGTAGGAAAAGTCCCCGGGCCCCCAAGATAGTGCATCAAGCTCAAAGCAGCGATTTCCTAGTATTTCCTGTGTGAGCCAGTGCGACATCCTAAGTGCCATACGAGAGAAGCTAGTGAACGCTTGTCTGAAAGCAATTACTTCGGAGAGTGAGCTCACCCCCCAGTCCCGCACAGTTGCACATTGCCTGCAGAAAGAGTTCCAACATCTGCACCCCAGCCCTTTTCAAGGCTTGGAGACGCACTGAATAAACGACTGGATGGTGTCTCCACCTCCAGTGGAGAGGTATTCTGGGTCCTCTGGCTTTGAACACGTTTTTCGTTCTCAGTGCCGAGGGGAAAGCATCTAGTGAAAGGTGGCTTGAGGCGTGCTTCCTTTGTGCGGCTGAGTTCAGGGGGGCCCTACCGCATTCTGACTCCGTAGAAGTAGGTCCCAGCACCCTTATGTTAGGGGGGGCCCGGGGGAAAAAAAGGTTTGTGTGAAGACTTTTGGAAGTGACAGGATTCTCTCAGGTGTTCTGATCTCAATGCAGCTTGTCAAGTCCGGTTCAATGAGGTGTAGCTCGGTCCTAGCTCCTCCAAAGTCTTGCATGGGTGGGGCACA
>NW_024570353.1:0-7812 GCF_018345385.1 Vulpes lagopus | reverse complement strand
TAGCTGCGTTTCTAAGCGCACTTGAGAATGTAGCATACTCTAAGCCAGGAGTAGCCAGAAATACCACTGCACCTTCAGCTGAACCCCATCCAGGTCTGCTATTCCACTGCGTCGCAGAAGCCTCTGTGAAATGGCTCTGGTGGCAGATGTTTTGAAACTCTTTCTGCAGCAGTTGTCAACTGTGAGGGACGACGGTCAGCTCAACTCTCCGAAGTAAATTGCTTTTGGACAAGGCGTTAGCTGCTTCTTCTATGAGACTTAGGCATGTATATCTGGGCTTACAAAGGAAATCTAGGAAACCTGCGTAGATAGAGATTGGATGCACGAGTCCTTGTGGGCCGGACTTTCCACTTACCTCTCAACCACAACGTCCAGGCACGATCGGGGGCTTGGACCCTAGGAGCGTCGGTGTACCTGCAGGCAGATGTGGGAGAACATTCCATAAAGCGCAACTCTCGAAGTTTGTATGCTTTGCAGGTCCGGTTTCTGGACGACACTGTATTGTGCGTGCTAGGACCGAGCTACACTCTCATTGAACAAGACGTTTGCAATGTGTTTTGAGATCAGATACACTTGAGGAGAATCCTGTCACTTCCAACACGCTTTACACAACCTCTTCTGGAGCCTAAACATGAGGTTGTGGGATCTAGTCTACGGGCAGTCAAGGAGGCGGGAGGGGTACTGCCCTAACCGCAGCTCGCACAAGAGAAGCATGCCTAGAAGCCAGCTTTTTCTAACTAGCTGTGTAAATAGGCATTGAGAAACTTTAGCAGTATTCTTGGCCGGAGGTTCCTGAAATACCACTCCATGCAGCTGGAGACCACCATCCAGGTCTGCTTATTCTACTTGCGTCTCACAAGCTCTGACAAAAAGGCTCTTGTGCAGATCGTTGGAAAAATCATTTTGCAGGCAGTTTGCAACTGTGAGGGACTGAGGGGCAGCTCAACTCTCCGAGTTATTTTTGCTATTGGCAAAGGCGTTCAGTAGCTTCTCTCGTTGGCACCTTTTAGGATGGAAAGCATTGGCTCACACAGGAAATTACTAGGAATTCGCAGGTGATTGAGCTTGGATGCACTAGTCTTGTGTGCCGGGAGTTTCCAACTTACCTCCCAAAACACTTCAGTCACGCATCGGGGCGCTAGGCCTGTTAGTAGCGCGGTGACCCTGCGGAAACACGATGTGGGAGGATAGTCCACCCCCCCCCCCCCCCCCCCCCCCCCCCTAAGCCCAACCCGGCAGTTTGTCGTTTCAGGAAAATTGTCGAACACTTTGAGGGGACTGGGAAACCGAGCTACACTCTCAGAACAAGGACTTTGAAAAGTTTCTTTTGAGGATCAATCATTTGGGGAAAAACCCTTTCCCACTTCCACATGTTTTTTCCAAAACCCCCTTTTTGCCCAACTTTGGATACTGGGACCTACTTTTCGGGCAGTCGGGAATGGGGAAGGTCCCTTTCCCTAATTTTCTGAAAAGGGAAAAGCAGCCTCCCAACCCTTTAAACTAGTGCGTTCTTAAACGAAAACTTCCGTTTTCAAACCAGGAGGCCCAGAAAAAAAATCCAGCCGGGGGACACCCTCCAAAGGTTGCTTTTTCCCTTGCGCCACAAGCCTCTGAAAAACGGTTGGGGCAGTTTTGGAAACCTTTTTGCGGGCCCAGTTTTGCAATTTTGTGAGGGAGGGGGGGTAAGCTCAACTCTCCCCAAGTAATTTGTTTTTAAAAGGCTTTCGGGCTAGCTTCTCCCCTAGGGCACTTGGGATGGCCCCTTGGCTCACACGGGGAAAAAACAAAAAAATTTCGCGGATTTGGTTTGGGATGAAACTACTTGGGGCCCGGGGAAAGGTTTCAACTTACCTCCACAACACTTCAGCACGCACGGGGTTTAGGCCTTAGAACGCGTGTCCCTCCCAAGGAGTTTGGGGGAGGGAACCCCCAAAAAAGCCCAACTCTGGGAAAGTGTGTTTTTTCGGGAAATTTGTCCCCTAACACTTTGAGGGGACTAGGCCCGAGCTCCCAACCCCTCATTGAAAAAGGACGTTGCAAGGGCCGGTTTTGGGGAGACAAAACCCCCTTTAAAGGAAATCCTGTCACTTCCACAGGCTTTTAAAAACCCTTTTCCGGCCCTAACAAAAGGATGCGGAAACCTACGTCTAGGGGCGGGTCGGGAATGAGGGGGGGCCCCCTGCCCTAAACCTCAGCCGAAAGGAAAGCAGCCCCCAACCAGCTTTCAACAGCGGGGCCCCTTCGGCACGAAAAACGAACCGTTTCAAACCCAGGGGGTTCCAAAAACCCCAACGCACGGGAGACCCCCCCCGGGTCTGTTTATTAAAATTGCGCTCACAAGCCTCTGACAAACGGCTTGGTGCAGATTCGGAAACCTTTTTGAAAGGCAGTGTGCAACTGGGGACGGAGGGGAAGCCCAACTTCTAATAAGTTGCTTTTACAAGGTTCACACTTTCTCCTTTGGCCTTAGTTTGTGCCCCGGGGGCACCCCGGGAAATCTGGAAAACCCGCTGGTTAGCTGGAGGCACAAAAGTTTGGGGGCCGGGTTTTTTCCACTTACCTCCCCAAAACACTTCAGCACGCACGAGCCAGACCTTTTAGGAGCGGGTGAAACCGCGGGCGGGATGTGGGGGGGGACGGGGCCAAAAGGGGTCAACTCCAGGGTTTTTATGCCTGGAGGCAGATTCTCCCCCCCCCCTTTCATACGGGGAATTTAAAGGACCTAGCAAAACTCTAATTGAAAAAAGGGAATTTTTGGAAAATCGTGTATTCAACTCACCTTGCCGGGGCGGGCCCCTGACTTTCCACGGGTTTTTCTAAAAAAAGGGTCCCGAACCTGACTTGAGATTTTAAAAGCTCCCCCCCCACAGGGGGCCCCGGGGTGGAGGGCCTTTTCTTGGCTAACTCTAAAAAGGGAAAAGAAATTCCCCCAAAGGCAGTTTTCCCAAACTAGCCTTTTTTTGGGCCTGAGTTTGTAGCAGCACGGGGAAGGGCGGGAAGTTCCCGTAAATATTGCTCTAACTGAAACCGAGTGACAGCACCATTGGGGCCCCTGAGCTTCCCCCTTGGTCCCTTGACTTCTGACAAACAGTCTAGTGACGATGTTCATAAATCCATGTGCAAAGGGAGTGTGGAAGTGGGAAGGACCGCGAATAACTCATCTCACAGAAAGGGGAAATTCCCCCGAGAGAGAAACTGGAAAAAGGGAAATCCCCGGGGTTTGGGAAAATTTGTAAAGTAAACCACCCCCTCTTAGGGAGGGAAATCACAAAAGTCCCCTGGTTGACAAAGAGACACTTGCCTCTCACAAAGCTTTAATCCCGTGTCCAACAAAATCCCTTTCCGGGAAAAGGGGACAGCGTCCCATGTGGGGGGGTTTTAAGCCAAAACTCAAACCCAAAAGGGGTGGCATGCCTTTGGGGGCCGCTGTCCGCTAGGCGCGAAATTGATAAACCGTCATTGGTGCTTTTCGCTGCTCCTGTGCCGCGGAAAATAAAGGGTGTAAACGAACCCGGAAGGCAAACAGGGTTTGGGAGTGTTTGGCCATAAAACTCAACCTTCCGGGAAATGTTAACTTTCCCGGCAGATGGCGGGTAGACACTTATTAAAGGGAGCTGGGCCGAGCTACACTTTTCTTTTAACAAGGGCGTTTGCAATGTCTGTATTGGGCCAAATTTTCCCTTTAGCGAGTCCCCGTCACTTCCCTATCCTTTTTCCCACACAACCTCTTCCGGCCCCTAAAATAAGGATCGGGACCTAGGTCTACGGCAGTCGGGAGTGGGGGTCCTGCCCGACCCAGCTCGCAAAAGGGAACAGCCTACAGCCATTTTTCAAACCACTGTTTTTTTCAATAGCTGGGCCTGAGAACTAGCATACTCAAGCAGGGGGTACCCAGAAACCACTCCACGCACTGGAGAAAAACCCTCCGGTCTTTTTATTCAACTTGCGTCTCACAAGCCTCTGAAAAACCCGCCTGGCAATGTTGAAACCATTCGCAGGAAAGTGCAACGTGGGGCAAACTGGGGGTACCAAACTCCCGAAGTAATTGCTTTTGGACAAGGCGTCAGCTAGTTCTCTCGAGGCACTTGGTTTGGGCCCGGGCCACACGGGAAAATCGGGAAAATCCGGGTTTTGAGTTTGGAGGCCTGTCTTGGGGGCCGGGACTTCCACTACCTCTCAAAACCCTTTCGGCACCAGGGGGCTAGCCTGTTGGGAAGGGTTTACCTGCAGCGAATGGGGAGGGACAGTCCATAAGTCAACTCCGGAAGGTGTATGCTTTGAGCAGATGTCTGCTACACATTTTGATGGAGTGGGCCCGAGCTAACCTCATTGAAAAAGGACGTTTTGCAATGTCTGAATTGAGAGAATCCCTTTGGGGGAAAATCCTGTCATTTCCCATCTTTTCACACAACTCTTCCTGCGCCTAACCAAAGGGGATGCGGGGACCTATTTTTACGGGCAGTCGGATCCGGGGGCCCTGCCTGACCCAGCTCCCAAGGAAGAGCCTACAACCAGTTTTAAATACGGAGTTTTAGGCACGGAACGAAAACATGTTCAAGCCGGGAGGTACCCAGAATACCATCCACGACGGAGACCCCCTTCAGGTCTGCTTTTTTTCCATTTGCGTCCCAAAACCTCTGACAAAGGGCTTGGTGCAGATTTTGGAAAACTTTTCTGCAGGGTGTGCAACTGTGAGGGACGAGGGGGGAGCTCAACTCCCCGAATAATTTGCCCGGGACAAGGCTTTCACAGCTTCTCTGTAGGCACTTAGGAGAGCACCTGGCTTACAAGGAAATACTAGAAACCGGGATTACGGGGAGGCACTATCTTGGGGGGCCGGGATTTTTCCACTTACCTCTCAAACATTTCAGGCACCATGGGGGCTAGGTCTGTTAGGGGGGTGTACCTGCACAGGTTGGGAGGGACACCCAAAGCCACCCTCAAAATTGTGTATGCTTTGCGGGAGATGTCGTTAGACATTGAGGACCTAGGACGGCACATCTCTTGGATTTTGCAATTTGTATTGGACAGATTCACTGGGGAAATCCTGTCCTTCCACATGCTTTTCACAAAGCTTTCCCGGCCTAACATAAGGGCGGGGAAACTATGTCAAAGGGGCAGTAAGGATGCGGGGGGGTCCCCCCTGCCCTCAGCTCGCAAAAGGGAAAGCGCCTACAAGCCGGGGTTTCAACTACTGCTTCTTAGGCACAAAAATCGTAGCAGTACTCAAACCCCGGGAGGTCCAGAAAACCCTCCACTCAGTTGGAGCACCCTCCAGGTCTGTTTATTCCACTTGCCTCAAAGCTTGAAAAACGCTGTGGTCAACATTCGAAACCATTCTGCAGACAGTTGCAACGTGAGGGACTGAGGTGACCAACTCCTAGAAAATTCCTTGGACTAGGCGTCCACTAGCTTTCCCCTAGAACTTAGGATGTAACCGGGGTAAAAAGGGAAATTTACTAGGAAATCGCGGGGATTGGCTGGGGGACTAGCTTGTGGGCCGGGACTTTCCCCTTACCCTCACAACATTTCAGTCCCCTGACCTAGGCCTTTTGGGAGCGAGGTACCTGCAGGGCAGGAGTGGGGGGACAGGCCATAACTCAACTCTCAGGAGCGTGTATGCCGGGGAGGCAATGTCTCCCCCACTCATACAGGGATAAAACCTAGTAAAACCAAGAACAGGGACTGGCAATCGTGTTCAACCACATACACTGAGTACAGCCCGGCTTCCACAGCATTTCTGAACCTCTCCCCTGCCCTAAATGAGGATTTTGGGCACTAGTTACAGGCAGTCAATGCGGGGGTCCCCCCCTTAAACTCATATCTAAAGGGAGCATCCTCAGTGGCTTTCCAGTACTGCGTTTTTAAAGCCGGACAATGTAGCAGCATGTAAGGTGTATGCGGGCGGGGATGAAGCGTCCGGGGGCAAAAGTGAAAAAGCAAGTCACGGGTTTCTCCTCTGCTACTGTTCTGCTAGAACGAAATCCTTGGAAGCGAACCACAGGCAGCGGGATGTGGGAGGGACAGGCCAAAAAGCTCAACTCTCAAAAAGTGAATCCTTTTGTAGGTACTGTTTGCTTCCCACTCCACGGGGGAGATAAACCTACAGACTCTCAGAAAAAGGGCTGGGGAAACCCCTGTATTAAATTTCAGATTCACTTGATACACCCCAAAACACTCCACATGCTTTTCACACAACCTCTTCCACACCTCACTTAAGGAAAAGGGAGGTAGCGCGGAGCCGGGGAGGGGGCAGGTCCTCCCCCGAGTCAGCTCCACAAGGAAGCATCCCTAAAGCCAGTTTTCAACTGCGGTTTTTAGACGGGGGGTTCCCTAACCAACCTAACTTGGGTCACCCATCCCCAAAACCCCTGGGCTTTCCCAATTTTGGGCCCCCCGGTTAAAGGCCCCCTGGGTTGGTTTTTCCCCCACCGTGTCTCCCCAGACCAGTGACTGATTTCCACCGGGCCTTACCTGGACCTGGTGAATCTGGTCCCCTCCGGGTATCCCCTGGCCCTGGACTCGGTCCTCACGTGAAACCTCACCTGGACCGTGACTCTTGTACTACCTGGGCACATCAGGATAGTTTAGTCTTTTCCCAAGTGAATTTGGGAACATTTAAATTTGGTCCTCACCGGGGCTTCACCTGGACCTGGGACTCTGGTTTCCACATGAACCACAGGGGACCTGGTGTCCCTGCTGTTCTTGTAGCCCTCCTTTTCCTGGGACCCAGTCCCCCTCCCCCGGGGCCTCACCTGGATTTGGTGAATTGGGGCCTCAGTTTGGGTTTCACCTGCCCGGTGCTGGGGTCCCCCCTTGGCCTTCCCGGGACCTGCTGATTCGGTTCCCACCGGGGCCCACCTGTACCGGGGTATCGGTTCTCACGGGACCACACCTAGCCCTTTGACCGTGCGTCCTCTAGACTAAAACCTTTAACTGGAACCGGTTCCACCTGGGCCTCCCGGGACCGGGGAATCGGCCCCCCATTGGGTCCCAATGGACCTGGTGACTCGGGTCCTAGAGGGGCACATTGAACAGGGTTTTATTGTTTCCCCCCACCGGGCCCCTCACCCGACCTGGAAACTCGGGTCCTTACCTGGGCCCCCCGGGGACCGGTGTTTTCTGGTCTGCCCCTGAGACAAAACCCCCGGGTCTGGGACTGTGGCCCCACCGGGGCCTCACTTGGACCGTGACTCTGATCCCCTCGGGCCTCACCTGCCCTTTTAACTCGGCCTCACTGGGGCCAATTGGGCCCCCCCGGGTTATGTGTTCCCAACTGAGCCTCACCGGGCCCAGGTGCTCGGGTCCCCCCGGGCTAAACCCTAAACCGGGTTTGACTGGAACCCCAAAATTTGGCCTTTTTTGAACTTCCGACTCGGGTTGCCACCTGCGCCCACCGAACTGTTGCTCGTTTTTTCAAGGCCTCCCCCAAATACCGGTATTCTGGTCCCCCACCTGGGCCCAAACCTGTGCCTGGTGATCGGTCCCACCGGGGCCTCATCGGGACCTGGGGCCTGGCCCCACCGGGACCTCTCCTGGACCGGGTGACTCTCTTTCCAACATGGCCCTCACCGGGATCGGGGTGACTCTGGCCTCAGTTTGGCCCACCGGGACCGGGGAAATCTCTCCCCACTTTACCTAACCAACCGAACCCGCCCCCACCGGGGCCTCACCTGCCTGGTGACCTTGTCCCCAGCTGCCCCAATTCGCCAATGTTTTCGGTCCTCACGGGGCCCACAGGCCCCTGGGACTCACGGGAAATTAGTGGCTCTGTTCCCACTGGGGCTCACCTGAATGGGACTGTGGAACCTC
>NW_024570352.1:0-29045 GCF_018345385.1 Vulpes lagopus | reverse complement strand
CTTTCTAAGTGTTGTACCATTTAATATTTCCACCAGTTGTGCATTAGTTTTAACTGCTCCATATACTCAGTCTAACAACATAGTAAGGTCAGTCTTTAACTTTAGACATTATAATAGTGTGAGTAGTTGATATCTATCATTGTGACTTTAATTTGCATTTCCCTAGCTAGTGACTAAGCAAGTTGACCATCTTTTCATGTATTTATTTACTATCTGTATATCTTCTTTGTTGAAAGAGGAGGTTTGTTCAAATCTTTTGTCTATTTTAAAAATTTAATCATTTCTTATTGAGTTTGAGAGTTCTCTGTATTTTCAGGAAACAACTTTGATTTTTTTTTTTTAGATATTTGATTTGTAAATATTTTCTTTGAGTCTGCCTTATTTTCAATACTCTAATAGTATCTTTCAAATAGCATAGTTCTTTATTTTAATGAAGTTCAATTTATTAATTTATTCTTTTATAATAATGCTTTGTTATATCTAAGAAATCTTACACGGAGAGAATTTGTTCCTTGTAGGAAGTAAACACTTGAGTATTGTTTTTTAAGTCCCATTTGACAGGGATGCCTGGGTGGCTCAGCGGTTCAGCTCCTACTTCAGGCCCAGGGTATGATCCTGGAGTACTGGGGTTGAACCCACATCAGGCTCCCTGCATGGAATCTGCTTCTTTCTCTCTCTCTGCCACTCTCTCTCTCTCTCTCTCTCTCTCTCTCTGTCTCTCATGAATAAATAAATCTCATTTGACAACTTGTAACTTTAAATTGAAGTGTTTAGAACATTTACAATTAATGTGATTATGGATGTGGTTGGGTTTAAATCTACATTTTATTTTTACTTTTTTATAAATTATAAATTTACTTTTTACTGGTGTTCAATTTGCCAAAATATAGAATGACACCCAGCGCTCATCCCATCAAGTGCCCCCCTCAGTGCCCGTCACCCAGTCACCCCCCCCCCCCTGCCCCCCTCCCCTTCCACAACCCCTAGTTCGTTTCCCAGAGTTAGGAGTCTCTCATATTCTCTCTCCCTCCCTGACATTTCCCACTCATTTTTTCTCCTTTCCCCTTTATTCCCTTTCACTATTTTTTATATTTTTTATATTCCCCAAATGAATGAGACCATATAATGTTTGTCCTTCTCCGATTGACTTATTTCACTCAGCATAATACCCTCCAGTTCCACCCACGTCGAAGCAAATGGTATTCGTCGTTTCTAATGGCTGAGTAATATTCCATTGTATACACAGACCACAGCTTCTTTATCCATCATCTTTCAATGGACACTGAGGCTCCTTCCACAGTTTGGCTATTGTGGACATTGCTGCTAGAAACACCGGGGTGCAGGTGTCCCGGCGTTTCACTGCTTCTGTATCTTTGGGGTAAATCCCCAGCAGTGCGATTCCTGGGTCGTAAGGCAGGTCTATTTTTTTTAACTCTTTGAGGAACCTCCACACAGTTTTCCAGAGTGGCTGCACCAGTTCACATTCCCAACAACAGTGTAAGAGGGTTCCCCTTTCTCCACTGGATTGAGCTTGGATGCACTAGTCTTGGGGGCCGGGACTTTCCACTTACCTCTCACAACACTTCAGGCACGCATCGGGGCTAGGCCTGTTAGGAGCCCGGTGTACGTGCAGGCAGGATGTGGGAGGGACAGTCCATAAGCCCAACTCTCGGAAGTGTGTATTCTTTGCAGGCAGATGTCTGCTAGACACTTTGATGGGAGCTGGACCGAGCTACACTCTCATTGAACAAGGACGTTTGCAATGTCTGCATTGAGATCAGATCCACTTGAGGAGAATCCTGTCACTTGCACATGCTCTTCACACAACCTCTTCTGGCACCTAACATAAGGATGCTGGGACCTACGTCTGTGGGCAGTCAGAATGTGGGAGGGTCCTGCCCTGAACTCAGCTCGCACAAGGAAGCATGCCTACAAGCCAGCTTTCAAGTAGCTGCGTTCCTCGGGCACTGAGAACGTAGCAGTACTCTAAGCCAGGAGGTACCCAGAATACCACTCCACTGCAGCGGGAGACACCCTCCAGGTCTGCTTATTCCACTTGCGTCTCACAAGCCTCTACAAACGGCTCTGGTGCAGATGTTGGAAACTCTTTCTGCAGGCATTGTGCAACTGTGAGGGACTGAGGGTGAGCTCAACTCTCCGAAGTAATTTGCTTTTGGACAAGGCGTTCAGCTAGCTTCTCTCGTATGGCACTTAGGATGTAGCACCTGGCTCACACAGGAAATACTAGGAAATCGCTGGATTGAGCTTGGATGCACTCGTCTTGTGAACCGGGAGTTTCCACTAACCTGCAAAACCCTTCAGGCATGCATCGGGTCTAGGCCTGTTAGGAGCGCAGTGTACCTGCAGGCAGGATGTGGGAGGGACAGGCCATAAGCTCAACTATCAGGGGTGCGTATGCCTGGGAGGCAGATGTCTGCTCCCCACTCATACAGGGGAGTTAGTACCTAGCACACACTAATTGAACAAGGACGTTGGCAATCGCTGTATTCAACTCACATTGCTGTGAGAACATGCCTGACGTTTCTACACGCATTTCTCACATCCTCTCCCTGCACCTGACATGAGGATGTTAGCAGCTCCACCCACAGGGGGACCCGAGGCGGGAGGGTCCTTTGTTGAGCTCAACTCTCAAAAGGAAGCATGCCCGGAATGCAACTATTCACTAGCTGCTTCTTATGGCCCTGAGAACGTAGCAGTACTGGAAGTCAGGACGTTGCGTGAATACCGCTCTACTGCACCGAGTGACAGCACCATTGAGGCCTGCAGCTTGCCCCTTGCGTTCCATGAGCTTCTGACAAACATGTCTAGTGAGGATGTTCGTAACTCCATGTGCAGGCAGTGTGGAACTGGGAAGGACCGCGAGTCAGCTCATCTCACAGAGGGAAGTTCCCCGGAGAGAGAGCTTGCAACTAGGTACTCAGGGTTGGAAGTTAGTATGTACCACCCATCTGAGGGAGGAAGTCGTCAGAAGTCACTGGATTGAGCTAAGAGACACTTGCCTCTCACAAAGCTTGAATCCCGTGTCCAACGAAATCCCTTGGCTGCAAAGGGTACAGGCGGTCAGCATGTGGGAGGTGGAAGCCATAAGCTCAACCCAAAGGAGTGTGCATGCCTTGGAGGCAGCTGTCCGCTAGGCACAAAATTGACAAGCCAGTCACTTGGTTCTCTCTCTGCTCCTGTCCCGCGTAGAACGAAATGCTGTGCAAGCAAACCCTGCAGGCAGTCAGGATGTGGGAGCGATAGGCCATAAGCTCAACTCTCGGAAGTGTGTACGCTTTGCAGGCTGCTAGACCCTTATTGATGGGAGCTGGGACCGAGCTACACTCTCATTGAACAAGGACGTTTGCAATGTCTGTATTGGACTCAGATTCACTTGAACAGAGGCCTGTCACTTCCATATGCTTTTCACACAACCTCTTCCGGCACTTAACATAAGGATGCTGGGACCTATGTCTACGGGCCGTCAGGATGCGGGAGGGTCCTGCCCTGACCTCAGCTCGCACAAGGAAGCATGCCTAGAAGCCAGCATTCAACTAGCTGCATTCTTAGGGCACTGAGAACATAGCAGTACTCTAAGCCAGGAGGTACCCAGAATACCACTCTACTGCAGCTGGAGACACCTTCCAGGTCTGCTTATTCCACTTGCGTCTCACAAGCCTCTGACAAACGGCTCTGGTGCAGATGTTGGAAACTCTTTCTGCAGGCAGTGTGCAACTGTGAGGGACTGAGAGTGAGCTCAACTCTCCGAAGTAATTTGCTTTTGGACAAAGCGTTCAGCTTGCTTCTCTCGTATGGCACTTAGGATGTAGCACCTGGCTCACACAGGAAATACTAGGAAATCGCTGGATTGGGCTTGGATGCACTAGCCTTGTGGGCCTGGACTTTCCACTTTCCTCTCACAGCTCTTCCGTCACTCATCGGGGCTAGGCCTCTTAGGAGCGCGGTGTACCTGCAGGCCGGATGTGGGAAGGAGAGTCCGAAAGCTCATCTCTCGGAAGTGTGTGTGCTTTGCAGGCAGATGTCTGCCAGACACTTTGTTGGGAGCTAGGACCCAGCTACACTCTCATTGGACATTTTCAATCTCTGTATTGAGATCAGATACACTTGAGGAGAATCCTGTCACTTCCACATGCTTTTCACACAACCTCTTCCTGCGCCTAACATAAGGATGTTGGGACCTATGTCTACGGGCAGTCAGGATGCCGGAGGGTGTGCCCTGACCTCAGCTCGCACAAGGAAGCATGCCTAGAAGCCAGCTTTCAACTAGCTGCGTTCGTAGGGCACTGAGAATGCAGCAGTGTTCTAAGCCAGGAGGTACCCAGAATACCACTCCACTGCAGCTGGAGCCACACTCCAGGTCTGCTTTATTCCACTTGCGTCTCACAAGCCTCTGACACAGGGCTTGTGTCATTCTGCATGTTCGAAACTCATTCTGCAGCCATTGTGGATCTGTGAGGGACTGAGGGTGAGCTCAGCTCTTCGAAGTAAGCTGCCTTTGGACTAGGCGTTCAGCTCGCTTCTCTCGTATGGAACTTAGGATTTAGCACCAGGCTAACCTAGGAATTACTAGGAAATCGCCCGATTGAGCTTGGAGGCACTAGTCTTGTGCGCCGGGACTTTCCACTTACCTCTCACAACACTTCAGTCACGCATCGAGCCTAGGCCTGTTTGGAGCGAGGTGTACCTGTGGGCAGGATGTGGGAGGGACAGGCCATAAGCTCAACTCTCAGGGGCGTGTATGCCTGGGAGGCAGATGTCTGCTCCCCACTCATACAGGGGAGTTAGAACCTAGCTACACTCTAATTGAGCAAGGACGTTGGCAATCGCTGTATTCAACTCACATTCCCGTCAGTACAGGCCTGACGTTTCCACACGCATTTCTCACAACCTCTCCCTGCACCTGACATGAGGATGTTAGCAGCTCCATCCACAGGGATGCTCGAGGCGGGAGGGTCCTTCGTTGAGCTCAACTCTCAAAAGGAAGCATGCCCCGAATGCAGCTTTCCACTAGCTGCGTTCTTATGGCCGTGAGAACGTAGCAGCATTGAAAGTCAGGACGTTGCGTGAATACCGCTCTACTGCACCTAGTGACAGCACCATTGAGGCCTGCAGCTTGCCCCTTGCGTCCCATCAGCTTCTGACAAACATGTCTAGTGAGGATGTTCGTAACTCCATGTGCAGGCAGTGTGGATCTGGGAAGGACCACGTGTCAGCTCATCTCACAGAAGGAAGTTCCCCTGAGAGGGAGCTTGCAACTAGGTACTCAGGTTTGGAAGTTAGTATGTACCTCCCATCTGAGGGAGGAATTCGTCAGAATTCGGTGGATTGAGCTAATAGACACTTGTCTCTCACAAAACTTGCATCCGTTATCCAAACTATCCTTTGGCTTCGAAGTGTACAGGCGTTCAGCATGTGGGAGGTAGAATTCATGAGCTCAATCCAAAGGAGTTGCATGCCTTGGAGGCAGGTGTCTGCTAGGCGCAAAATCGACAAGCCAGTCACTTTGTTCTCTCTGCTCCTTTCCCGCGTAGAACGAAATACTGTGGAATCGAACTGTTCAGGCACTCAGGATGTGGGAGGGACAGGCTATAAGCTCAACTCTCAGAAGTGTGTATGCCTGGGAGGCAGTTGTTGTCTTCCCACTCCTACAGGGGAGATTGAAACTCGCTACACTCTAATTGAACAAGGACGTTGGCAATCGCTGTATTCAACTCACATACACGTGAGTACAGCCCTGTGCTTCCACATGCATTTCTCACAACCTCTCCCTGCTCCTAACATGAGGATGTTGGCAGCTACGTCCACAGGCAGGCATGATGCGGTGGGGTCCTACCTTGAACTCATATCTCAAAGGAAGCATGCCTCGATTGCAGCTTTCCACTAGCTGCGTTCTTACGACCGTGAAAATGTAGCAGCAGTGTAAGGTGTATGCAGGCTGTGGATGCAGCTGTCCGGGAGGTGCGAAAGTGACAAGCAAGTCACTTGGTTCTCTCTCTGCTCCTGTTCTGCGTAGAACGAAATACTGTGGAAGCGAACCGTACAGGCAGTCAGGATGTGGGAGGGACAGGCCATAAGTTCAACTCTCAGAAATGTGAATGCCTTGCAGGTACATGTTTGCTTGCCACTCCTACAGGGGAGATAGAACCTAGCACGAGTCTCATTGAACAAGGCTGTTGGAAATCCCTGTATTGAATTCAGATTCACGTGAGTACAGGCCAGACACTTCCACATGCTTTTCACACAACCTCTTCCAGCACCTCACTTAAGGATGATAGGAGGTATGTCTACAGGTAGTCAGGATGTGGGCGGGTCCTGCCCTGAGCTCAGCTCTCACAAGGAAGCATCCCTAGAAGCCAGTTTTCAACTAGCTGTGATTTTATGACTGTGGTGTCCTTCTAACCTAACCTATACTTGGTCACTCCAGTCCCCAACTGGGCCTCAGCTGGTCTTGTGCCTCTGGTACTTTGTTTGGCCTCACCTGGACCTGTTAAATATGTTCCCACCTGAGCCTCAACTGCTCTTATGACTTTTGTCCCCACCTGTGTCTCACCCAGACCAGGTGACTGAGTTCACCTGGACCTTACCTGGACTTGGTGAATCTGGTCCCCTCCTGGGTATCACCTGGACCTGGTGACTCTGGTCCTCACGTGCACCTCACCTGGACCTGATGACTCTTGTACTCACCTGGGCATCATCAGGATATGTTTAGTCTGTTTCCCAAGTGAGACTCTGGAACATTTAATTTGGTCCTCACCTGGGCTTCACCTGGACCTGGTGACTCTGGTTTCCACATGAACCACACCTGGACCTGTTGTCCCTGCTGTTCTTATAGCCTCTCCTGTGCCTGGTGACTCCAGTCCCCCTACCCCTGGGCCTCACCTGGATTTGGTGATTCTGGTCCTCAGGATGGTTTCACCTGGACCTGGTGACTGTGGTCCCCACCTTGGCCTTACCTGGACCTGCTGATTCTGGTTCCCACCTGGGCCTCACCTGTACCTGGTGATCTGGTTCTCACATGGACCACACCTAGACCTGGTGACCGTGCTGTCCTTCTAGACTCACCTTTAACTGGTAACTCTGGTGTCCACCTGGGCCTCCCCTGGACCTGGTGAATCTGGTCCCCACTTGGTCCTCAAGGACCTGGTGACTCTGGTCCTGAGGTGGGCATCATTGGAACATGGTTATTGTGTTCCCCACCTGGGACTCACCTCGACCTGGTAACTCTGGTCCTTACCTGGGCCCCACCTGGACCTGGTGATTCTGGTCTGCACCTGAGACTACCCTGGATCTGGTGACTCTGATCCCCATCTGGGCCTCACCTGGCCCTGTTAACTCTGGTCCTCAACTGGGCATAATTGGGTCCTGGTTACTGTGTTCCACAACTGAGCCTCACCTGGACCAGGTGACTCTGGTCCCCCTCTGGGTCTCACCCTGACCTGGTGACTGTGAACCCCACTTTGGCCTGATTTGGACCTTCTGACTCTGGTTGCCACCTGCGCCTCACCTCGAAATGTTGACTCTGGTTCTTTCAAGGGCCTCCCCTATACCTGGTGATTCTGGTCCCCACCTGGGCCTCACGTGTGCCTGGTGAGTCTGGTCCTCACCTGGGCCTCATCTGGACCTGGTGACTCTGGTCCCCACCTGGACCTCTCCTGGACCTGGTGACTCTCTTTCCAACATGGACCTCACCTGGATCTGGTGACTCTGGTCCTCAGTTTGGCACACCTGGACCTGGTGACTCTCGTCCCCACTTTGACCTAACTCAGACCTGGTGAATCTCGTCCCCACCTAGGCCTCACCTAGACCTGGTGACTCTTGTCCCCAGCTATGCCTCAATTCGACCTGATGATTCTGGTCCTCACGTGGGCCTCACATGGACCTGGGACTCAGCTGGATATAGTGGCTCTGATTCCCACATGGGGCGCACCTGATACTGATGACTGTGGTCTCCTTCTATGCCTCACCAGGACCTGGTGATTCTGATCCCCATTGGGCCTTGCATGGCTCTAATGACTCTGGTCCTCACGTAGGCATCATTGGGACCTGGATACTCTATTCCACACCTGGGCCTCACTTTGACCGGGGACCTCTGGTCCCACTCTGGGCCTCAAACTAAACTGGTTACTCTGGTCCCCCTCTGGACCTCACCCTTACCTTTTGACTCTGGTTCCCCCCGCCCCCCCGGGCTTCACTTGGACCTGGTGAATCTGGTCTTTACCTGTTCCTCACCTGGACCTTGTGACTGTGGTCCCCACCTGGGTCTCACCTGGACTTGGTGAATCTTGTTGCCACCTGGGCCTTACCTGGACCTTGTGACTGTGGTCCCCACCTGGGTCTCACCTGGATCTGGTGGCTCTGGTTCCCATATGGGGCTTTCCTGGACCTGGTTCCTGTGGTCTCCTTCTGGCCTCACCTGGAACAAAATGACTCTCATGGGTAAATAAGTAAAATCTTAAAAACAAAAACAAGAGAAAGGACAAAGGCATACGATCCTCTCAAGAGTTGCAGAAAAAGCATTTGACAAAATACAACATAAAAAGCATAGTGGGTAGTAAAAGGGAATATAAGGGAATGGAGAAGAAATGTGTGGGAAATATCAGAAAGGGAAACAGAACATAAAGACTCCTAACTCTGGGAAATGAACTAGGGGTGGTGGAAGGGGAGGACGGCGGGGGGTGGGGGTGAATGGGTGACGGGCACTGAGCGGGGCACTTGACGGGATGAGCACTGGGTGTTATTCTGTATGTTGGCAAAGTGAACACCAATAAAAAATAAATTTATTATTTTAAAAAAAAGGATAGTGGGTTTTTTATTTTTTTATTTTTTTTTCAGCATAGTGGGTTTTGAGGAAACGTATATCAACAGAATAAAGGCCGTGTAGGAAGGCCCGTAGCTGACATCATCCTCAAGGGTGAAAACTTGAAATCGTCTCCCCTAAGAGCAGGAACAAGCCAAGGAAGTCCCCTCTCAGCACTGGAAGTCCTATCGTAGTCAACAGACAGGAAACAGAAAAGGTTCCACACCTGGAAGGGGGACATCACACTGTCCCTATTTGCTGAAGATGTGGTATTAGAAACAGGAAACCCGACAGACTCCACCAAAAACTGTTAGAACTAATGAGTGAATTCCTTAACGTTGTGGGACACAAAATGAACAGAGATCAGTAGCCTTGCTGTGTCCCGACAATGAGCACTCAGGAAGGAAATTCAGGACATGACTCCCTTATCAGGAGCATCCAAAAAAAAAATAATTAGACTGAACCAAGGGACTGCAAGACTTGTACACTGAAAATTACAAGACTTTGGGAGGACATCCTGGGCTCGTGGGGTCGGAGCCTTCATCTTGTTAAAATGTCCACAGTTCCAGAAGCCACCAGCAGTTCCAATGTCATTCCTATCAAAATCATGGTGGCCGATTTTAGAAATAGAAAAAGCACTCCTAACATTTGTCCGCCCCCACAAGTGACCCTGGACAGCAAATCAGTGTTGGAGAAGCAGGACAGAGCTGGACGCAGCACTTTCTTATTTCAAACGATGTCACAGAGACACAGGATAAAGCAGTGTGGTTCTCGGGCCCCTGGCTGGCTCCGTTGGTTAAGCATCTGACTCTTGACCTCACCCCTGGTCTTGATCTTGGGGTCATAAGTACTAGGCCTGTGCTGGGCTGTGGACGAGGCATGGAGCCTACTTAAACAAACCAAACCCACAGGGGTGTGGTTCTGGCATTGCTGAAGGAGCAGAATAGAGAGCCTGGAAGAAAATGCACTCTGATACAGTCAACTGATTTTTTAAACTTAATTTAATTTAAACCCAATTAATTAACAGTATAGTGTATTATACTTTCAGAGATAGACTTCAGGGATTCACCAGTTGGAGATAACACCAGTGCTCATGACATCACGTGCCCTCCTTCATGCCCGTCTACCAGTTACCCTGTCCCTCCCCTCCAGCGACCCTCAGTTTGTTTCCTGTGATTGAGTCTCTTTTTCCTCCATCTCTGTTTTCATCTTATTTGTTTTTCCTTCCCTTCACAGATGTCCATCTGCTTTGCTTCTTTAATTTCACCTATGAATGACACCATACGGTCATTTTCTTTCCTGACTGACTGATTTCACTTAACATGATCCCTCTAGTTCTATCCACGTCATTGCAAATGGCAAGATTTCCTTCTCTTTGATAGCTGAGTAACATTCCTATCATCTATCTATCTATCATCTATTACCATTATCTATCTCCCATCCTCTTTATCCATCATCTGTCTGAAGGCACCGAGGCTCCTCTCACAGTGTGGCTACTGTGGACCCGCCTGCTGTGGACATTGGGGTGCAGTTGTCCCGGAGTCTCACTGCATCTGTATCTTCGGAGTGAGCTCCAGGCTGAGCACCTGCTGGTCGCAGGGCGGCTCTATTTGTAACTTCCAGAGGAGCCTCCACACTGTTTCCAGGGTGGCTGCACCAGCCCGCGGTCCTGCCCACAGTGGAAGACGGTTGAGTGAGTTTTGTAGGACGTGGTAAAAGTCTGGTCCACATTTCATTTTGCGTCCTGTGGGCTCCAATTCATCGTCCTTAAGTATTTCTGAGAAAGCCGGGTGTTGGGCTCCGTTTCAGTGAGACGTTTCCGAAGCTCACAGGCCTCAGCTGGAGCCTGGAAGGAGGCAGGTGTGGCCCCGGGCGCAGGGACACCGCCTCCTGCACGGCCTCCTGCAGTGCCTAAGCGTCCCGCAGTGGGCGCCCGACCCCAGACGCTGCCCAAGGATCGCGCATGCGCAGTAAGCCTCGTCCGCTTGCACTAACAGGAGCCAGCCTGTGCTGGGGAGGCCTGAGGAGGAGATGGGGTCGCGTCCACGCTGATGAGCCGCAGCCTCCTCAGGACCCGCAGTGAGGCTTCAGGAGGACATTGGGCCACGTTCACGCTGTCAGGAGCCCCGGTCTCCTCAGGACCCGCGGTGAGGCTTCAGGAAGATGTGGGCCAACATCCACGCAGACAGGAGCCCCTGGGCCACCTCAGGAACCGGGGGGAGGCTTCAGGAAGATGTGGTGCCGCGTCCACTCTGGCAGGAGCTCCCAGGCCCCTCAGGACATAAGTTGAGGCTTCTGGAACCTGGGGGCCACATCCACGGTGACAGGAACCCCGGATTCCTCAGAACACAGGGTGACGTTTTGGGAGGACGTGGGGCCACATCCACACAACCAGACGCCGACTTCCTCAGGACCCCCGGTGTAGACTTCGGGAAAATGGGAATGCGTCCATGCGGACAGAAGACCCCCAGCCTTGTCAGGGCCTGCGGTGAGGCCTAAGAAAGATTTGGGTGCCGCATCCACACTGACAGGAGTCTCCGACCTCCTCAGGACCCACTGTGAAGGTTTGGGAAGATTTGGGGCCACGTCCATGCTGACAGGAGCCCCCAGCCTCCTCAGGTCTTATGGTGAGGCTTGAGGAAAATGTGGGGCCACGTCAACACTGACAGGACCCCCGTCCTCCTCAGGACGTGCACTTTGGCTTTGGGACATATGCGGCTGCGTCTATGCTGAAAGGAGTCTACAGCCTCCTCAGGACCCGCGGTGAGTTTCCGGGGGGACGTGGGGCCATGTCCAGGCTGACAGGAGCCTCCGGCCTCCTGAGGACCCTCTGTGAGGCTTCCAGAGGATGTGAGACCTAGTCCACAGTGACAGGAGACCCGGCGTCCTCAGGACCCCACTGACTATGACTTAGGAACACGTGGGGCCGCGTCTGCACTCACAGGACCCCGGCTTCCTCAGGACCCCCTAGAGGACTCTGGAGGCGCCGTTGGGGGCCACGTCCACATCAGAAGGGACTCCTCAGAACCACAGGGTAAGTGAATGGGTAGAATGAATGGTAGGGTCAGGGGAGGGGAGACAGTTGGTGGTTAGGCTTAGGTTAGATGTTAGGGGTTAGTGTTTATGCTTATGGTTACGGATTAGAGGTTAGGGTGAGGGATAATTGTAAGGGTTAGTGGTTAGGAGTTAGGATGGGGGTTAGGGATTAGGCATAGTGGTTAGGGTTAGGGACAGGGTTTAGAGTTAGGGTTAGGGTTTAGGCTTTAGGGATTAGGGCAGGAGGTTAGGAGTTGGGGTTAAGGTTATGCTTAGAGTTAGGGTTGGGCTTAGGTTTGCAGTTAGGGTTAGGGGTTAGGGTGTGAGTTAGGGTTGGGGTTAAGGTTAGGGGTTAGGGTTAAAGTTAGGGCTAGGTTTAGGGTTAGGGCAAGGGTTCGGATTAGGATAGGGGTTTGGGGTAGTGTTAGGGTTAGTGTTTAGTTAGGGCTTATGGTTGGGGTTAGGTCAGAGTCAGGGTCAGGGTACAGTTTTGGAAAAGGGTAAGAGATAGGGTTAGGGAGTTGGGTTTTTTTTTTATGTATGTACCTTATATATTTCTTATTTTTACTTTCATGGTACTTTAATTGTGTTTCCTATTTTGGGAGTTAGAATCTTTTAACAAGCAGGTGAAATAATCTGGTGGGGTTTTTTTTGGGAGGGCAGTTGTTATTGTTTTCTTGGTTTTTCTTTTTCTTCCTTTTCTGGAAAAAATAATGAGATAAAAAATTAAAAGAAAGCAATTAATAAAAAAGAATCAAAGTAAATAAATGAAAATAAAGCCCAAAGTACAAAGGAAGCTAGACCCTACTTTCCAGGCAGAGCTGAAGCTCTGCAGCTTCCGTGGTCCGACCACTTGGTGTCAGCGAGTGGTCTGTGCGGGGTCTGGGGATGGGCCATGGGGCTGATTGTCAGCTGCGCATGTGCCTGGGAGATGCACCTGTGGAGTCAGAGGCGGCGTGGGCGTCAGCGCCTCTGGCCTCCAGCGGGCGGCGCTGTGCTGCTATCTGATACTCAGCGCTGGAGGGCGTGAGGCGGGTTGGTCCTCTGGCTCTGGGGCTGAGCATCCCACCCCCCAGTCAGCAGAAGAGCCCCCAAGCCCCCGGGTCTCCGCCGCTTCTCTCAGAACCCTGCCTTCACTCTGCCTGCGTCCGAGCTTCTTTTGGTTTTGTTTTTTATCTCAGACTGTTGTGCCCAAGATTGTGAATCCAAGAAACCACCCAGAAGCCGACACTGATGCAAACACAGGAGGGTTTATTTACAAGCTCGAGCTTGTGTCCAAGTATACCCGACACAGCGGAGCAGAGACTTGGACCCCGAGGTGGGTTTTAGCTTAGTTTTAGGGGTGGTCTGGGGGACCTCCAGAAGGGCTTGAGCAATTCCTCAAGTTCTGTTTACATTTTGCAATGGGGCCTTCAAGGGCATTGAGCTCTTTTCTCATTCTAATAGAGGCTTCCTGCCCTTGACCTGGGCTCACTTCTTATGCTAATGTGGGGCTCTCTAGGACATTAAGCT
Organism: Vulpes lagopus; assembly: GCF_018345385.1. Classification (NCBI taxonomy): domain Eukaryota; kingdom Metazoa; phylum Chordata; class Mammalia; order Carnivora; family Canidae; genus Vulpes; species Vulpes lagopus. Next base: position 15,679 of record NW_024570352.1, on the reverse strand, counting down.
GTAAACTTTTGTTTTTTTGCTGTGACTGAAGTAATGTAAATTTCAGCTCTTCTTCCCAGGGGCCTGGGATGACTGGACGTGTGCTAAAGCTGAACTTAAAGTGGAATGGCCTTAATTTTCTCGGCCTCTGGGCGTCCCGTCCCATCCTATGTAGCTCCTTCCTCCTTCCCCGGAGCTCCTAGGAGAGCAATTGCAAATGACCTCAGCTTGGCAGCATGTGTTGGGGGACAGGCCCAGGGATTTGGGATCAGGAAGACCTGGATTGTGGGCTTCCCGGCTGTTCAGCGGGATTGGATGCTGCAGACTCTTATTCCCTAAGGCTATCTTGACCACTGACTTTGTATATAGAAAAGCTCTCCTTTGTCTTTAAAAGATGAAGAGCGAGTCAAAGCGTTTTTTCTCTGCCCATCTGATTGCTCAGATTCCAATCTGAGACATATTTCCTGTTAATCAGGATAATTTACTATCCGTAGTAGTATGGTTAAAATATTCTGACACAAGTAATTCAGAGGGATGAGGGTTTCTCATCTCTTTCTTCACAGCTCAGTCACTCATCAGGAAATGCATCTTTATGGATTTGGAAAGAACTGAGAGACATTATTACCAATGGTCATATTATTATGTGAAGGATTCTTCCCTGAGATCCCAAGAAGGCAATTTTTCCTCGGGCTTGAGGAGGCCTCTTGGAGTGAGGTTAGAATCAGAAATTGTGTGTTTGGGTTTCAGATAATGGAACTGGTTAGCTAAGTAAACACGGACAGGCACTTAGGTTCTTTTTGAATTTCAATTGCCTTAAAAGCTATAGAATAATTTCTAAACACCTCATTGGACTGTTGTAGGATTTCTTTATTGCTAATATAAGTTAACATTCATATGGCACATATTATGTGCCAAGAATTGTGTCATGCTTCACATAAAAGAACTCCTGGGATCCTCCAACAACCCTATGGGCAGGTACTGTTATCTTGATGGGCCAACTAAAGGATAGGAAGAAAACATCTTGACCAAGGTCAAACAGCTAGTTAAGTGGATTCGAACTCAGGAAGCCTGACTCCAGGCTGTTATGGCCACCAGAAAATGTTTATTAAGTACTTCCTAACGTCCTAGGTAATGTACGAATAAAGTCCAACTCTTTACTCATTAGAGCTCTATGGCACAGGCATTATTACTGTCACAGTTTTGCAGAAAAAGAAGAAGGTTCAGAGCCTAAGCTCAAGGGACTTGCCCAGAGCCCTACAATTCAGAGGCAGAAACCTTCCTTTTCCTCATAATATTCTCCTTCCACCACTTACCTTCTCCTTTCTCTATGTCTTAATATAAATGTTGCTTCTGGTTATCTTCTCTGAGGCCCCAGTTAGACTAAGCCTTCTTATATATGTACTTGTAGTAAGCTGTATATTTACCTTTATGTTGGCTACTATAATCTTGTCTAGTTGTCTTTCTGACACTTTTTGGTTAGTATCAGTCTCTCCCACCAGCATGGCCTGGAGGGAGATAGGCACTGCATCTATGTCTGGTTAACTTGGTATTCCTAGCACCTTGCACATAGTAGGTATGCACCAAATACTTAATAAATTACTGGATCCCTAACCTTCTTGAGTTGATGTTGATAAACATTAGAACATGAAATGGACCAAGATAAGAATGAAATTGCTGAATGAAATGATAAAAAGCAATTTTATCCCTTCACTCATTCAGTATTTTATCAGGGGCCTACTGTGTGCCATATCTGAGCGAAGGAAAACGATACGTGATTCCATTAGGGTATTATAATAGCAACTTAAAAATTGGCCTTCTAAGGCATTTGCTATAGTTGAAAGCTCTAACTAAAAGGCTCAGTGGTTAGGAAGGAACTGAATAAAATCAAAATAAAGTATTATCTGGGCAGGAATTTCCCAGTAAATCTGGTTTAATACAAATTTCACACGAATCATTTTTTAACTGACACTGAAGCACTGTGAACTCTTTGGAAGACAAATGTCAAGGAAATAAATGTTAGGCATTGCTAATTTTAAATGCACTTGCAATATGGTGTCTAATATAAAAGAAGTATTTTTATCTGATTTTTGCTATTTATTATCCTTTCCTGCTTTTCAGGTTGAGGAGGCATTATACGTGTTTCTAAGTGTTTTTCTTTCCTTCTGATATAAAATTCTTACTTTGTTCCCATCGAAGGAACTGTTTAAGAATAAGGCAAAAATTAATTAAACTATTCTTAAAGTGTCTTCACACTTGGAGCCTGATTCATTTAAGTCAATTTTCAAAATAAATCTTATTTATTAGAAAAAAACCCCAAAGATTTACAGGGAAATTGAGAAGACAGTACAGAGAATTCTCATGCCCTCGCACTCGATGTCTCCAATTATCGATATCTTATATTAGTACGGTACAAATATTAGCTAATGAATCAATATTAAAATATTTGCATTAACCAAAGACCATACATACTTTATTCAGATTTCCTTAGTTTTTGCTAAGTTCCCATCCCTCACATCACATTACAGTTGTCCTCATGTTTTCTTAGGCTCCTCTGGATTGTGACAGTTTTTCAGCCTTTCCTTGTTGTTGTTGAACACCTTGAGAAGTAGGGTATTTTGTAAAATCTCCCTCAGTTGGGACATGTCTGTCGTTTATCTCATGATCTGTGATTGTGGATTATATACAGAGATATACTGCCATCTTTATTATATCATATAAAGGATAGATACTATCAACATAATTTATCAGTCTTGGTATCTATCTGATCATCTTGCTGAGGTAGTGTTTGTCAGCTTTCTCCATAGTAAAGTGATTATTATTATTATTATTTATTTTAACTTTTTCATAACATATTTTGTAGAAGGAAGTTACTATGTGTATTCCACACATAAGAGTGGATGAGCTATGCTCATCCACTTGAGGGTGGAATGTCTGCACAAATTGTTTGAAATTCTTCTACATGGGAGATTTCTCTTTCTTCTGTGTTTGTTTGTTTGTTTCTTTTTCACAGATGTTATTTATTTATTTGAAAGAGAGAGGAGAGAAAAGCATGAGCGAGAGGGGCAGAGGGAGAGGGAGGAGCAGGTTCCCTGCTGAACAGGGAGCCTGCCTTGAGACCTGGATCATGATCTGAGCCTAAGGCAGAAGCTTAACTGACTGAGCCACCCAGGTGGCCCTCTTTCTTTCTTTTACAATTTTTAATATTAGTATAGATTCGTGGATATTTATTTTATGCTTTGGGTTATAATCCAACACTACTTATTTTGTTGCTTATATTGTCTCTTCTCTGGCCACGGGAGCTCTTTCATTTGACACCTGTGTGCCTTTAACATATTTCCATGAGTATGGAGTCTCTTGTCTGTTCCTAAATTTTTGAAAGACAAACTTTATGTAAATATCATTTTTGACTGGCACTTTGTTTCTGTCCCCATCCCTATCTTTGCCTCCTTCCCTCTCTCTTCACTGTTTCATTTCTTTATTTATTATGATCTGAAAATAGGAAAGGACATGGGATTTCAAATTTTGCTATTTTAAGGTAAATCACTTCTCCTTGGTGCCTAGCCAGTGTTTCTCAAATGTTAGTGTGCAAGAGAATAACCTGGAGAGCTTGTTAATATGGCCAGCCAACATTTTAATTTTTTTTAGGTTAAAGGAAGGGGCAGGTTAGGATTCTACATGTTAACCGGTACCCTCAGAAAATAATAATGGAGTTCTTTGAGGGCTTTGCTTTGAAAAGCAGTGAGCATGAGGGCAGATGGCTGTTCTGACACACATATTTATTATTTCTAGTGCCTTGGACCCATATACCCACCGCTTGTGATAGAAAGGGATATAGATTTGGGGATTTTCTATCGCCATAGGAGAGAACCCTAAAATACTCAGGATCTATGCTCAGAGTTAGTTTTATATTTTAGAATTTGAGTATATATAAGATCCCCCCGTCTTTTTGTGCTCAGTATAGAGTGTTTAGGACCCCACAGCAGCATTTCAGGTCTGAGAGGGAACTGAGGGATCATCAGCTCTGGTCCTCTCCTCTGAGGCACAGGAAAGAAACTGAGAGTTCTGGAGGATTGGATTGTCCAAGTTCACACGCTTATTGGTGGTAGAGCTAGGTCTGAAGAAGGTCTTCCTAGAGATTGTTGCATCAAGACAGACACCATTGAACATAACTAGTTTAGATAGGAATTTGTGAAATAGACAATTTTGGGTTACTCTTTCTGCTTTTATACTTTCATATATAAAGGTACGACTGCATCTAGGTTTCAGGATTACCCCTTCTGTTAGTTATAAGAGTAGATGATGTAAATATCAGTGTTTGCCATTTGAAATTCTCTGTTTAACTATTTTTAAATTGAGTTTTAAAAATATTAAACCTGGCACTTAGTTCTCGGCTTGGACAAACTTAATCTGAGTAAGGTTGGCTTCTCTGAAAATATAGGCAATTAGATATAGAAGCATGAAGACTTGGAAAGTGAAAGGGTAGGCAAGGTCTCATGGCTGAGGTTTTTTTCGGGGAATACCTTTGTTTAATTAATTCATCAGGCAGTATTCTGATGGCACACATGGAGACCTAATTCGAATCCCTTTTAGGGTGCTTCATGAAATGTAACTATCTGGCAGAAGAAAGACTACTTTGGTTGAATGTTTTATTGAGCTAAAGTGACTCTAATTCTAGATGAGCCTGAAGCTGTGACGTTAACGTGTTGTGGTCGTTTAAAGAACTCTGGACCAGAATTGAGTCTTGGCTTTGCGCCTTGCCACCCGTGTGAATTACTGAGCAGTGTGCATTACTTCTCGTGTCTTCTCGGTTTCCTTATCTGTTAGTTGAGGGGATCGGTCTCCATACCGTTCATTAACTCTTTTTTTTGTTGTTGTTGTTTTTTTGTTTTTGTTTTTGTTTTTTTTAATTTTTCTTTATTTATGATAGTCACACAGAGAGAGAGAGAGAGAGGCAGAGACATAGGCAGAGGGAGAAGCAGGCTCCATGCACCGGGAGCCCGATGTGGGATTCAATCCTGGGTCTCCAGGATCGCGCCCTGGGCCAAAGGCAGGCGCCAAACCGCTGCGCCACCCAGGGATCCCTAACTCTTTGTTTTTAATGACAGTCACAGATTTGTCATTATTGGACCATCACTAATAAATATCACAAAAAGTGAATTCATTTCTCTTTCTCCCTCTCCCTCGTTTTTTGCATTTTTCCATTCTGGAACTTTGATTTGCTTTTTAGAATACTTATTTATTTGAACTGGGAAGGAGTTGCAGGTCATTTTCCATTCACATTCGTAACTTTTTATGATCTAATGAAGGTCATTTCATAAATGAATTGCTGAGGACGGCTGAGCCGTCCAGTACCCTTTTTTAATTTAAATTTAAATTAAAAAAATTTTAATTTAAATTCAATTTGTCAACATGTAGTATAATACCCAGTGTTCGTCACATCACTTGCCCTCCTTAATGTCCGTCCCCCAGTTACACTATCCTCCCACCCACCTCCCCTTCCGCAATCCTTTGTTTCCCCGAGTTAGGAGTCTCTCATAGTTTATCTTCTGTGAGACCCAGGAAATTTAACAAAAATCCCCTACCCCTGGACAAGCAGAGCAGTACTGATTCCATTTTGTGCTACACCTGCCACCTGCTGTGTGACCCCCACGTAACCAGCTTATTGCTTAAGGCACTGCCCCACCCTAGTCAAGCCGCTGGGCACACCCTAATCGGAAATCAGCTCATAACCATGTAACCCTGCTTTGTGCCCACCAAAACTGTGCACCAATTCCGAGCAAAGTAATAGGCCAGCTCAAATGGATACTATAGGGTAAGATGTAATTCAATCGGCCACTTGTGTGTGGACCGACATGACTGTGCAACATTCTGCATATCCCATGGGCCACTGGCCCCTATAAAGCTGCTACGCCTCTTAGTCTCGGGGTCCAAGTCCCTGCTCCGCTGTGTCGGGTACACTTGGACTCAAGCTCGAGCTTGTAAATAAACCCTCGTGTGTTTGCATCGGTGTAGGCTCCTCGGTGGTTTCTCAGATTAGCAATCTTGGGGACAACACTGCCTCTCTCAATTTTCTCCACTCAGTTTCCCTCCCCTCCCTTATGATCCTCTTCACTGTTTCTTACATTTGACATAAGAGTGAAACCGTATGATAATTCTTTCTCCACGTGACTTATTTTATTCAGCATAATACCCTCCAGTTCCATGTCCATGAAAATGGTAGGTATTCATCCTTGCAGATGGCTAAATAATAATACATTGTATATATAGACCACATCTTCTTTTTTTTTAATTTTTTTATAATTTAAAAAAAATTTTTATTTATGATAGTCACACACACACACACACACACAGAGAGGCAGAGACATAGGCAGAGGGAGAAGCAGGCTCCATGCACCGGGAGCCCGACGTGGGATTCGATCCCGGGTCTCCAGGATCCTGCCCTGGGCCAAAGGCAGGCGCCAAACCGCTGCGCCACCCAGGGATCCCCAGACCACATCTTCTTTATCCATTCGTCTGTTGCAGGATATCAAGGCTCATTCCACAGTTTGGCTATTAACATTGCCGTTGTGAACATTGGGGTGCAAGTGTCCAGTCATTGCACTACATCTGTGTCTTTGGGGTAAATACCCAGCAGTGCAATTGGTGGGTTATAGTATAGCTCCATATCCAGCTTTTTGAGGAACCTCCACACTGTTTTCTGAGTGGCTGCTCCAGTTCACATTCCCTCCAACAATGCAAGAGTGTTCCACTTTCTCCACATCCTCTCCCACATTTGTCGTTTCCCGTCTTGTTAATTTCCCCCATTCTCACTGGTGTGAGGTGGTATCTCATTGTGGTTTTGATTTCTATCTCCCTGATGAAAAGTGACGTGGAGCAGATTTTCATGTGCTTGCTTGCTCGCTCTGTGTAGGTCTTCTTTGGAGAAACGGCTGGCACCTTTAAGTTGGAGAAGAGATGGCATCTCAAGGGGTGTTATTTCCTGTCATGGCCACATACCAGAAGGCTCTTGAGTATGTGTGTGTGTGTTTGCCTGTGCCTGTGAGGAGAGGTCGTTGGATAGAATTTGAAAGCAGATCCTCTGCATATTTATAGGTCTATATCTATTTCTCTCTCTTTCTGCACACATCTATTTCTAACCATTTTGTCTCTATCTCTATAGGGAGATCTATATATGGACGTATAGAGATTAGATATAGAAATATTTATTTTGCATATTTAAATATAAATCTATAGTTCTGTTTATAGATAATAATTATTATATTATCAGTAATACATTGAATAATAAATATATTAAGTGGAAACATAGATTTCTGTTTATATGTTTGTTTATATAAACATCTATTCATGTTCCTGGGATCGATCTATCAGTAGATCTATCACTCTATCATCTACCTAGCTAGCTAGCTATATATCCCAGGAAGAGAAAAACCCAGATCGAACAGACGGGAATGTCCCCCTCCAGAATGTGTCATGCAAGAAGATAGGCAAAAATCTTCTGTACTTTCCTGATGTGCCGATGCAATTAACTCAGAGATGTACCTGTGATGTACTGTGGGCCAGGCGCCAGTGGTCAAGAGAGAATCCTTGAGACATTTTCCATGCAAATAGGTGTTTTTCTTAAAGTATGGGGACAGGACCCCTGGGCCTGAAGAGCTTCATCAGGATCATGAGGAGCCTTGGTTATAAACTTTAAAGTTGCCGTGTGGGGTGGGGACTCTAGAGATAAAAGAAGTTTCCAAAAGGATTTTCACAGGTGAAAGATTTACAGGATCCTGGTGGTCTGGCTATCAGCAAACAAGGGTTGCTTTTGGCCTCTAGCAAAGCATTAACATTCAGGCAGCTGTGAATTCTTTGAAGAATGTCCCACTCTGTGGGTTTCAAGTATTTGTTTATGGACTGCAAGTTTGTTAGGAAATGTAATGGTAGGGATGCCTGGGTGGCTCAGTGGTTGAGCATCTGCCTTTGGCTCAGGGCATGATCCTGGGGTCCTCGGATGGGGTCCCACATTGGGCTACCCTCAGGGAGCCTGCTTCTCCCTTTGTCTCTGTCTCTGCCCCTCTTTCTTTCCCTCTCTCTCTCTCTCTCTCTCTGTGTGTCTCTCATGAGTAAATAAACAAAATCTTTTTTTAAAAAAGCAGATGTAATTTTAATCTATATTTCTTTGGCCTTAGTTCCCCCTATCACCTGGGTCTTCTCTCCCTCCCTGCATCTCTTGGTTCGTTGGCCTTTGGTGGTGAAGAATCCAAAGGATATGAGGCAGGAGGAGAGTGAGATGGGATTAAGCCAATGAAGTAATTTCCCAGGGAGCTTGGGTAAGAGAAGTGCAGCAGGCGGAATGAAGTGAGAAAGTCAGGTTCTTGTCTCACGGAGTTGAAGAATGAATCTGGTGGACAAAGAAGAGTAAGTAAAGTGACAGGAGTTTATTAAGCAAGGATACCGAGAAAGCTCTCAGGAGTGGGAGGGGCCCAGGCTGGGTTGCCCACATGGGCCTCCACTGACCGTTTTTCATTTAGAACTGATCAGGGAGCTTGTGGCCTTCTCATTTTTGGGATGTCTTGGTTTGAGTAAGGACTAGTGATAACATCTTTAACGGTTTACTTCTTTTTAGAGTCTGGTTATTCTTTGTTGGGCACAGAGGACTGTCCTAAAAAAGACCCTCTCTACCCATACCTGGGACAGGGTGGTCTCGTTTGTTTCTTTATTTCTGGTTTCCTTACATCTCAGCATCCTTAGGATCTTTGTGAGCCTGAATCTGTAGCCCCCTACCTATTTCTCCCTACCTAGACTCTCCTGTCCCTCAGTCAAGAACAGGAGAGATGTGGCTCTGAGAAAAGGTGCACTAAGAAACATTGTCACAGTTTCAATGTGCCCTCCCCATGATTTGTGAGACCCAATTACTTCCAAACTCCTTTTTCCTCCTTTTTGTTTTGGATGGCAATGCTGCTCTGTGACTGACCTACACGATCAATGACTCGGTAACAGTTCAGCTCTGTGCAGAGAACCCAAGGGTCCTCTGGGGAAGTATGAAGGAGAACTGTGGACTTGCTTGTTTTGCCCTCAGAAATCAGCATTAAGACTACAGGTAGTCCTCTGGGACATAGATCGAAACCCGGTGGGGATGGAGCCTGTCTCTGTACCTGCCATATAGAAGGCCAAATAGACTTCTTTTGGAAACGGATGGTGTTGAATAAATAGGAGAATCTCTGTATGCTGGGTCTGTTTCAGGTCACTGATTCATACTTAGGGAACTGGTTCTCTGAACAAGTCCTGGGAAAACGTATCCTAAGTTATTTGAAAGGAGTAGTAAGGTAGATAAGGAGTTCAGAATTGAGAAAAATATTTAAATCATGTGAGGAAAGTAGAGGTGTTGATCCCGCAAGTGGGTTTCTTGCAATTTACTAACTTATAGCTCGTATATTCTGAACAGAAAAAAGAAAGGGAAGGAACCGCATGTGCTCGAGGTCATCAATTTCATCTATAAAAGGAAATAATACCGCCTGTCCCGCAACACTGTCATGAGGACTAGAAGTGATGGCTGTTGATGTAAAGACTTGCTAGGTCCAGTCACCATAAAATGTAAAAACAACACACTTTATTAATATAGCAAATACCAATACAGCTGCAATATACATTTTCTTATTTATTATTTATTTATTTATTTATTTATTTATTTATTTATTTATTATTTGAGAGAGCGAGACAGAGGGAGAGAGAGGCAGAGACAGAGACAGAGGGCGAAGCAGGCTCCATGCAGGGAGCCTGATGTGGGACTCCATCCTGCATCTCCAGCATCCCACACTGGGCTGAAGGCAGCGTTAAATCGCTGAGCCACCGTGGCTGTCCTGCAATATATTTGTTAAAAATATATTTTATTTATTTATTCATGAGAGGGAGAGAGAGAGAGAGCGAGAGAGAGAGAGAGAGAGAGGCAGAGAGACAGAGACACAGGCAGAGGGAGAGGCAGGCTCCATGCAGGGAGCCCGAAGTGGGACTCCATCCTGGGTCTCCAGGATCATGGCCTGGGAAGAAGGCAGTGCTAAACGGCTGAGCCACCCAGGCTGCCCATTTTCAGTTCTTCTTAAAACACACAATTTGACTTCTTTCTAGGCAAAGTTTTTTTTTTTTTTTTTAATTATTTTTTTATTTTATTTTTTTATGATAGGCACACAGTGAGAGAGAGAGAAGCAGAGTCATAGGCAGAGGGAGAGCAGGCTCCAAGCACCGGGAGCCCGACGTGGGATTCGATCCCGGGTCTCCAGGAACGCGCCCCGGGCCAAAGGCAGGCGCCAAACCGCTGCGCCACCCAGGGATCCCTCTAGCAAAGTTTTATGCGAGTTGGTGTACCTATCAATTAAAAGCTGTAGGGTATGGATCCCAAACTGCCCCTAAGGTGCATGTCAGAGCCCTCCAGGTGCAGCTGGAAACCACTGAGCTTGTCTGAGGCCACATCCACAGCTATGGGAACCAAGTGCCAGAGGCAGTCACGATTTACTGGATCAGAAACCCAGTTCTCTCATGAAACATCTGAGTCAGGAAATTGGTTTGTCTCAGGGCAGGGGTGAAAAAGCTTACACTATCAGGATTTCTCTCATCCGGAGAAAATGCTTAGCGTTTTTTTGTCTGTTTCTTTTTTCTCATGTTGTTTGGCTATTTCTCTTGTCCTATTGCCCTACATCGTTTGGTAATTAGTTTTGGAAAGAAACCGCTCACATAATGAAAATGATCTAGAAACTCAAGTTAACAAAATATTCTAGCCAGTGTGGATATGTGTGATTCACAGTTGCTTGAAGCCTACAGAATTTGTTTACACAAATTAATACCAACTTTTAATAAACAGACTTTACTGTACACTGCTAAAAATATTCCCTGTCAGAGGGGCAAGACAGCCAAAGAGTATGGTCCCCAAGTCACCTGTCCCCACCAAATGACCTAGCTAACTTTCAAATCATCCTGAAAAACCTATGAATTCAGCCTGATATTTAAAGAGAGAACAGCTGGAATGCTACAGTGAGAAGAGTTGGCATTTCTATCAAGGCGGTTCCCACCTGGGCCTCACTTGGACCTGGTGACTGTGGTTCCCACCTGGGCCTCAGCCAGACCTGGTGACTCTAGTCCCCAACTGGGCCTCACCTGAGCCTAGTGACTCTGGTCCCCATCCGGGCCTCATGTGGACCTGGCGACTGTAGTCCCCACATTGGCTTCACCTGGACCTGGTGACTGTGGTCTCCACCTTCACCTCACCTGAACCTGGTGACTCTGGTCCCCACCCAGGCCTCACCTGGACATGGTAGCTATGGACTTCATCTGGACCTGGTGACTGTGGTCCCCACCTGGGCCTCACTGTACCTGGTGACTGGGCTCCTCAGCTACCAATGACTAGGATCCAGAATGGACCCTTAGTTGCTACTGACACCAGGACCATCCCCAGGGTCTCACTTGTTCCTGGTGACTATGGTCCTTGTCTGGGCTGACCTGACTCATCCTTGGCTCTGATCGTATGGTCTCCCCTATCGTGAGTGTGTATTGTCTATGGTCCCTTCTGGGCCTTACCTAATGGTACTGGGCCACGATATTGGCCCTTTGCAAGGCCAGTAGGTTCTCTGAGTCCTCCTGCACGGTGCTGCAATCCAAACACATCGAAGAATGACGGCACATGAATACCTTCCGAGGACACATGCGTCCGGGTGCTCCCTGTGGGCAGGTCCCCGTCCGTCTGACCGGAGCCAGAGACAACCCCATAGCCCTGAGGGACACAGGCTGGGCTGGAACATCACACACGGGCCCTCACTGCCTGTCTTTTGCTCGCCCACCTACAGTCCACCTTCCCAGCCACTGTCCCAGGACACGCCATCACCCTGGGATCACAGAGCGCTCCCACCCCGGTATCAGGAGCACACGGGCGGAGGACCCAGGAGGCTCTGGCGAATGCCGATCTGATGCTCTGATGCTCAGGGTGATGTCTCTCAGCCCGGGGGAGATCGAAGGTTTCTCTGAGATTCCACAAACACAACGACCGAGGGGAGAAAGCAATGGACTGGACTTCATCAAAATTAAAACCTGATGCCAGCAAGAGTGCCACCACACTCCCCACCCTGAGGGCAAGGATGCCTGAATATCCTGAGGGGGGGCCTGGGGGGAGCACCAGGGACTCCGCCCACATTCCAGTGCATGAAGAGCAAGCCTGCTCACAGGCCAGGGGGACCCAGCAGGCCCTGACTGACCTCCCCTCACCACATGGTGGGGCGGGGGGTGGGGTGTCATCCCTGTCGGGGTCCATGCATCTAGGACGAGCTGGAAAGGTCATGTATTGGGTCTCCCTGAATAGCACAGGCTTTACAGGGGAGCGGGGGTTCCAGGGAGCTGCCGGTCTCTGACTGCAGCCTCCTTCCCTGGACAGGGCCTTAGGGGGCCGCCCTCACCCCATGGGGCTGTGGAAGGGCTGCAGGAGCTGTTCACGGTCATCTCATTGGGGTCGGGGTGTTTTGGACCCCAGCCTGGGAGGCCAGCGCCCCCACCCAGACCCACAGGCCCCAGAGTGGCCCCCGGGGAGCAGGCATCAGCGGCCACTCACCTGTGACCTGTCGCTGTGTGAGCGCCTCCTCTTTATGCACCGGGTACCGGGGAGAGTGGGAGAGTTGGTGTACTGGGGAGAGTGGGAGTACTGGGGAGAGTGGGGGTACTGGGGAGAGTGGGGGTACTGAGGAGAGTGGGAGTACTGAGCTACTGGGGAGAGCGGGAGAGTCCGGTCGCTGTGAGTCAGATCCAGAGCACGAGTGCTTCCGAAGCTCTGCAGACGCACAGTGAGCGCCATGCAGCGATGGAACCCGGGGGTGGCACAGTTCCGCCCACAGTGGGGTCCCGCATCATGACTGTGGGCAGGCGGGGTCCAATCAGCACTTAGCCCTTCACCCTGAAGGTGGAGGGTCCCGGGGGGAGGGTCCTGTCCCCACGCCAGGCGGGAGGGGGATGCAGGCACCTTCCCACATCCTCAGTTCCCATCCTTGGGCCCTGCAGGCCTCCCACCATTCTAGGTAGACTGGGGGTCACAGATGTCCCCCCGACCCCCAGAGTTCACAGCATGGGGTTGCACTTAACATTCGAGGGGCTCTTGCATGGTTCAGTCAGTTCCACGTCGACTCTTTAGTTTGGCTCAGGTCAGGATCTTGAGGTTGTGGCGTGGAGCCTCGCGTGGGGCTCCGGCTCCGTTGGGTGAGGAGTCCGCTCCAGCTTCCCCCTCTCCCTCTGCCCCTCCCTACTGCACCCTTTCTCAAGTAAATCTTCTAAAAATTAACATGAAGTCACGTGAGCATCTTTATCCCCTCTGCAGAGGTGCCTTCGTGTGTGTAAGGACCCTGTAAATGCCTTTCACGGACCCACCGGGAGTCCTACCAGAAACCCCTTTTCCTTGATATTTATTGAAGTACAGTCAACACACAACGTGACAGTAGTTTCAGGGCTACAACTAGTGACTTGACAATTCTGTGCCTTATTCAGCTCCCCCCACGAGAAGCGGCGTCACCGTCTGTCCCCGTACAAAGTTGTCACAACAGTACTGACTCCATTCCCTAGGCTGTACTTTCTAAATTTCTGTGACTTATTTTATTTACGATCCAGACGCTTATAGCTGTTACTATCGTTCATCTACATTGCCCATGTCCTACCCACGGCCCCTCTGTCCATCAGTCAGCAGGATCCATCACATTAACCAGAGAAAGGACATGGGGCAGCCCCGGGTGGTTCAGCAGTTTAACGCCTGCCTTCAGCCCAGGGCGTGATCCTGGAGTCCCGGGATCGAGTCCCACGTCGGGTTCCCTACACGGAGCCCCCTTCTCCCTCTGCCCGTGGTCTCTGCCGCTCTCTCTGTATGTCCTCTCAAGGATATATAAATAAAAATCTTTAAAAAAAGAAAAAACGAGAAAGGACAAAAAGCATACGATCCTCTCAAGAGTTGCAGAAAAAGCATTTGACAAAGTACATCAAAAGCCTAGTGGGTTTTGAGGAAATGTCAATCAACAGAATAAAGTTCCGCTAGGAAGGGCCCGCAGCTGACATCGTCTTCAAGGGTGAAAACCTGAAATCGTCTCCCCTAAGAGCAGGAACAAGCCAAGGAGGTCCCCTCCAGTGCTGGAAGTCCTAATGTAGTCAACAGACAGGAAACAGCAAAGGTTCCACTCCTGGAAGGGGGGACGTCACACTGTCCTATTTGTTGAAGACGCGGTGCTAGAAACAGGAAACCCGAGAGCCCCCCACCAAAACCCGTTAGAACTATGATTGAATTCAGTAAAATTTATGGGACACCAACTGAACCTACAGAGCTCAGTAGCCTTGCTGCGTCCTGACAATGAGCACTCAGGAACGAAATGAAGGACGTGACTCCCTTCTCAGGAGCATTCACAGAGACAAATAATGAGACTGAACGAAAGGAGCACAAGACTTGTGCACTGAGCCCTACCAGCTCTGGGAGGCCGTCCTGGGCTCGTGGGGTGGGAAACCTCCTCTTGTGAAAATGTCCACCCGTTCCTGAAGCCACCCTCGGTTTCAATGTCATTCCTATCAAAAAACATGGTGGTAGATCCTAGAAGTAGGAAAACAAACAAAAAAACCCCAACATCCGTCAGCCCCCACAAATGACCCCGGACAGCAAATCAGTATTGGAAAAGCAGGACAGAGTGGGACGCGCACTTTCCTATTCGAAGGATGTCACAGAGACACAGGATAAAGCAGTGTGGTTCTCGGCCCCCTGCTGGCTCTGTCAGTTAAGCAGGACTCCTGACTCACCTCAGGTCCTGATCCGGGGGTCGTGAGTTCTAGCCCTGGCTGGGCCAGGCAGGAGGTGTGGCGCCTACTTAGACCCACAGGGGGGTGGTTCCAGCATAAGTGAGGAGCAGAACAGGGAGTCAGAAGGAAATGTTTCTCTGATACAACTGATTTTGTTTAACTTAATTTAACCCAATTAATTAATGTATAGTGTATTATTACTTTCAGAGGTAGAATTCAGGGATTCACCCGTTTGGAGAGAACAGCAGTGCTCGTGACATCACTGCCGTCCTTCGTGCCCATCCCCCGTTTCCCCCCCCCGTTCCCTCCAGCGAAACCCTAGATTGTTTCCAATGATTAGAGTCTGTATTTCCTGCATCTGTTTTCATTTTTTTCGTTTTCCTTCCCTTCACAGATGTTCATTGCTTTGCTCTTTAATTCCACCTATGAATGACCCATTGGGTCATTGTCTTTTTTCCCCCACTGACTTATTTCACTTAAAAAGGATCCCTTAGTTGTATCCGCGTCATTGCAAATGGCAAGATTTCCTTCTCTTTGATGCAGTACCATTCCTCTCTCTATGACCATATCTATCTCCCATCCTCTATCCATCATCTGTCTGAAGGCACCGAGGCTTCCTCCCTCAGTGTGGCTATGTGGACCCGGCTGCTGTGGACATCGGGGCGCAGGTGTCCCGCCCGGCGTTTCATTGCATCTGTATCTTCCCGGAGTGAGCTCCAGGCCGTGCACCTGCCGGTCGCAGGGCAGCTCTATCGGTAAGTTCCTGAGGAGCCCCGGCACTGTTTTCCAGGGCAGCTGCACCAGCCCGCAGTCCCCCCACAGTGGAAGAGGGTTGAGTGAGTCTTGGCGGACACGGTTTTAAAAATCTGGTCCAAATTTCATTTCGCGTCCTGTGGGCTCCAATTCCTTGTCCTTAAGTATT
>NW_024570351.1:0-8769 GCF_018345385.1 Vulpes lagopus | reverse complement strand
CCTACAGTTTGTTTCCTGTGATTGAGTCTCTTTTTCCTCCATCTCCTGTTTTCATCTTATTTGTTTTTCCTCCCTTACGAGGTCCATCAGCTTTGCTTCTTTAATTTCACTAGAATGGACACCATACGGTCATTTTCTTTCTGCTGACTGATTTCACTTAACTTGATCCCTACTGTTCTATCCACGTCATTGCAAATGGCAGATTTCCTTCTCTTTGATAGTGAGTAACGTTCTATCATCTATCTATCATCTATTACCCTCAATCTATCCTCCCATCATCTTTATCCTCATCTGTCTGAAGGCACTGAGGCTCCTCTCAAGGTGTGGCTACTGTGACCCGCCTGCTGTGGATAATTGGGGTGGCAGTTGTCCCGGAGTCTCACTGCATCTGTATCTTCGGTGTGAGCTCCAGGCGAGCACCTGCTGGTACGCAGGGCGGCTTATTTGTAACGTCTGAGGAGCTCCACCACTGTTATTCAAGGGTGGCTGCACCAGCCCGCGGTCACGCCACAGTGGAAGAGGGTTGAGTGGGTGGTGTAGGACGCTGGTAAAAGTTTGGTTCCCATTCTATTTTGCGTCCTGTGGGCTCCAATTCTCGTTCCCTTAAGTATTTCGAGGAAAAGCCGGGTGGTTGGGCTCCGTTTCAAGTGAGACGTTTCCGGGAAAGCTCACCCAGCCCTCGCTGGAGCCGGAAGGAGGACAGGTGTTGGACCCGGGGCGCAGGGACACCGCCTCCTGCACGGGCCTCTTGCAGTGCCTTAGCCTCCCGCAGGGGGCGCTCTTCCCCAGGACCATGCCCAAGGATCTCGCATGCGCAGTAAGCCTCGTCCGCTTGACAATAACAGGAGCCCGCCTGTGCTGGGGAGGCCTGAGGAGGAGGGTGGGGTTGCGTCCACGCTGATGAGCCGCAGACTCTCAGGACACGCAAGTGAGGCTTCAGGAGGACATTGGGCCTCGTTCACGCTGTCAGGAGCCCCGGTTCTCCTCAGGCACACCGCGTGAGGCTTCAGGAAGATGTGGGATCAACATCCACGCAGTCAGGAGCCCTGGGCCACTCAGGAACGCGGGGAGGATTTCAGGAGATGTGGTGCCGGTCCACTCTGGCAGGAGCTCCCAGGCCCCTCAGATAAAAGTTGAGTCTTCTGGATCCTGGGGCCACTCCACGGTGACCAGGACCCCGGCTTCCTCAGACCACAGGGTGACGTTTTCTGGGGATCGGACGTGGGGCCACATCCACAAACAGACGTTAGACTTCCTTCAGGACCCCGTGTAGACTTCGGTAATGGGAATGACGTCCATGCGGACAGAAGACCCCAGCCTTGTCAGTGGCTGAGGTGAGGCTAGTAAAGATGTGGGTGCCGCATCCACAACAGCTCAGGAGTCCCGACCTCATCAGGACCCTACCGTGAAGGTTTGGGATAGTTGGGGCCACGTCCATGCTGTCAGGAGCCCCCAGCCTCTCAGGTCTTTGGTGAGGCTTGTGGAAAATGTGGAGGCCACGTCAACACTGAAAGGACCACCGTCCTCTCTGGACCTGCACTTTGGCGTGGGACATATGGGGCTGCGTATATGATGATAGGAGTCTACGACCTCCTCAGGACCCACGGTGGTTTCCGGGGGGGTCATGGGGCCATGTCCAGGCTGAACAGGAGCATCCGGCCTCCTGAGTAGCTGTGTGAGCTTACAGAGATGTGAGACTCTAGTACACAGTGACAGGAGACCCGGCGTCCTCAGGACCCCACTGACTATGACTCAGGAACCACTTGGGGCCGGTCATGCACTCACAGGAGCCCGGCTTCCTCAGGACCCTAGAGGACTCTGGAGGGCGTGGGGGGGACCACGTCCACATTCAGAAGGCGGATCTCAGAACCACAGGGTAAGTGAATGGGTAGAATGAATGGTGAGGGAGTCAGGGGAGGGGAGACAGTTGGTGGTTAGGTTTCATTAGATGTTAGGGGTTAGTGTTTTATTGCCTCTGGTTAAGGATTTGAGGTTAGAGTTAGGGATAATTGTAAGGGTCAGTGGTAGGTGTCAGGATGGGGGTTAGGGATTAGGCATAGTGGTTGGGTTAGGGTCAGGGTGTAGAGTTAGGATTAGGTGTTTAGGCTTTAGGGATTAGCGGCAGGGGTTAGGAGTGGGGGTTGGATTTTGGTTTGAGTTAGGGTTGGGCTTAGGTGTTGCCGTTAGGGTTAGGGGTTAGGGTGTGAGGTTAGGGTTGGGTTAGGGTTAGGGTTAGGTTAAAGTTAGGGCTAAGTTTAGGGTTTAGGGCTAGGGTTCGATTAGGATAGGGGTTTGGGTAGTGTTAGGGTTAGTGTTTAGTTAGGGGTTATGGTAGGGTTTAGGTCAGGGTAGGACGGTCAGGGTACGGTTTTGGAAAAGGGTAAGAGATAGGGTTAGGAGAGTGCTTAGGAGTTAGTTTTAGGGTACGGGTTAGGGTGGGCCACCGTACAGTTTGGGGTTGAGATAGCTCATTTAGTATTAGATGGGTAGGGTAGGGTAATGGATTTAGGAATCTGATTAGGATTAGCATTTGAGTTACATAATGTTAAGGTTAGGGTTAGGAGTTAGGGTGAGGGTTGGCTGGAAGATTTCTGGGAAAGTGTTTCAGTATTGGGGTTTGTGATAGGTTTTTTGATTAGTGATAGGTCTTGTTCAAGGTTAGGTTAACATTAGGCTTAAGCTTAGGGTTAGGGTTATGCTGTGTTGGTTAGAGTTTGGGTCTGGGCATGAGCCTGCACTGGGACCTCGTAGTATCTTGGGCAGTTTTAGTTTTATGCACTCTATTGAGGTTTTGGGTTCAAGATAGCCTGACTCCACCAAGTCGTGTCCTCCCCAGAGGCATCAAAATCCAGGCTTCTGCTGGGGTCAGAAAAGACATGGCAAGGCTTTCCACTGAGCTGAGCTAAGGAGGGGGACCCTTGTGGCTCTAATACTATTTATTGGGATTTTCAGTTCCTTTCGATTTTATCTCTAGTGCGGCACATATTCATCAATACTACCAATTATTATTTTACGAGTTTTATTGTAATCCTGTTTGTAATTCACGGTATGGATATAGTTTCAGGTTACCACATAGTGATTCAACCCTGGATACAAAGCCTGGTTACTGGTCACAGGTTCGCCCTCACTTCCCAATCCCCTGATTCTCCCATTCCCCCTCACCTTCCTCTGGTATTTATTAGTTTATTCTCGGTGGTTAAGAGTGTGTTTCTTGTTTGCTTCTCTCATGACCCCCTCCCCCGCCCCTTTGTTAGGTTTCTTAAAATTCCATGTGAATGCAATTGTATGGTATTTGGTAAACTGTCTTTCTCTGACTGAATGAGTTCATTTAAATAAGTCTTTCCACTTCTCCACACGTTCATTGTAAATGGCTTCATTTCATCCCTTCTGATTGACCGAGTGATGTGTTGTGTGTATATTTACCACATCGTCTCTGCCCATTCATCTGTCGATGGACATCTGGGCTGTATTGCACAGTTTGGCTGTTGTTGATTAACGCTGCCTACAAAACAGTGGGCCTGCGTGTCATCTTCGAATCTACTAAAACTACTTTTGTATCCTCGGGGAAAATACTAGCTCTGCAATTTTGAATGTAGGGTAGCTCTATTTTTAACTTCTTGTGGACCCTCCACCACTGTTTTCCACAAGTGGATGCACCTGTTCACATGCTCCTCCAGAGTGTAAGGGGCTCCCCTGCTCCATTGCCTCACCAACACTGTTGTTTCTTGTGTTGTTAATTTTAGCCATTCTGACGGCTGTCAGGTGGACATCTCATTGTGGTTTTGGTTTGCATTTCCCTGATGATGGGTGACGCTGAGTGTTTTCCGTGTGTCTGGCGGCCATCTGGATGCCTGTCAAAGACAAAGTCCATTCATGTCTTCTAGCCATCTGCAGTTGGATAATTGTCTTTAGGTTGCTGAGATTTATATTTGCTTATATATTTTTGGATACTAACTTCTTTATTGGATGTGTTGTTTACAAAAATCTCCTCTCATTTTGTGAAGTGTTGCCTTTGAGCTGTGGTTGTTTCCTTCACTTTGCGGATGCTTTCAATTTTGATGAAGTCCAATAGTATTTTTGGCATTTGTTTCCCTCGGCCTCGAGGCTATCTAGACCGCAGCTCATGGCCAATGTTCAAAGACATTGCTGCTTATCTTTTCTTCTTTTTCTTCTTTTCTTAAATGTGAGAAAAAGTCTACATTGTATCGAGTGGTATCTGTGCGGGGTTCTGGGGATGGGGGCCCATGGGGCTGATTGTCAGATGCGCATGTGCCTGGGAGATACACCTGTGGAGTCAGAGGCGGCGTGGGCGTCAGCGCCTTGGCCTCCAGCGGGCGGCGCTGTGCTGCTATCTGATACTCAGCGCGGGAGGGCGTGATGCGGGTTGTCCTCTGGTCTCTGCGGGCTTGAGCATCCCCGCCCCCCAGTCAGCAGGGGCTTTCCTTTTCTTCTGGTGAGAAAAGGTTACATTTAGGTCTTTAATCCTATTGAATTTATTTTTTATATACATGGTTGTAAGAAAGTGGTCCAGTTTCTTTTCTGCATGTGGCTGCCGGTTTTCCCAACCAATTTGTTATTATCTGGGGTCCGGATTAGGGTTTGTTGAAGAGACTGTTTTTTGCCATTGGTATTCTTTCCTGCTTTGTTGAAGATTAAGCGTTCATTGAGTTATAGGTTTGTTGTATCTTGTTTCGGCTTTCCATTCTGTTTATTGATCTAAGCATCTCTGTTGGGAGATTTTTGATTGCTAATCTATTTCTTTGCTGGTTATCTGTTCTGTTTCAAGTTTCTTATTCTTCCTTTTCATTTTTGCTTGTTATAATTTTAGGAAGGATTGATCTATTTCTTACAGGTTGTAGGTTGCTGGCATATATTTTTATAATGTTCTGTTATAATCATGTGTATTTTCTAGTGTTAGTTCTTTTTTTTTCTATATTAATTGGTTGTATTTCTCTTTTCTCATTTGTGAATGTTATTTGGGTCCTTTCTCATCATTTTTATCTTTTTTCTTTGTAAAAGATTTTATTTCTGTATTATGTGAGACACAGAGAGGCAGAGGTATAGGCAGAGGGAAAATGAGGCTCCATTCAGGGAGCCTGATGTGGGACTTTGATACCGGGACCCCGGGATCATGACCGAAGCCAAGCGATGCTCAACCCTGAGCCACCCAGGGCTCCCGGATCTGTTTTTCAAGCACTGTGTAACACTATATCTTTGATTGGAGCATTTAGTCTATCACATTCAGAGTGATTACTGAAAGATATAAACTTAGTGCTTTGTGTTACCAGTAGAGTTGGTGTTTTGTTGCGTTCTCTGGTTTTAGTCTTTGTTGCTTTTGGTCTCTTTTTTCCCCCACTCGAAGAGTCCCTCTTAAAATTCCTTAAGGGGACTGGTTTACGTGTGTCATGAACACCTTTATTTTTTGCCTGTCTGGGAAAGTCTTTATCTCTCCTTCTATGTGAATGACAGCCTTGCTGAAGAAGAATTTTACAAATTGAACTCCAATTTAAAAAAAAATTAAAAACAATAAATTTTGCTATACGATTGAGGAAATATGGCATTTTTTGTTCAGAAATTTTTAAGTTCTTCCTTGTGAGGATTAAAGAAGTTTTTTTGATGATTATTCTTAATAAACCAGAAAGAAGATTCTTGGCTGCATACTGTTTCCCATTCAGCATATTGAATATTTCCTTCCATCTTCTTCTGGCTTGCCAAGTTTGTGAACAGATCGCTGCAAACTGATTTCATCCTCCCTTTGTAGGTAAGGACTACCCCCCCCAAAGCCCCACCTCCACTGCTTTCAGGATTCTTTTTCGTCTGTGTATTTTGTGACCTTTGACTTACGGATGTGCCTGGGTGATGGTCAGCTTTGTTGAATTATTGGGTGGTTCTCTGTATCTCGATTTCAGTTGTCTGTGTCCTTCTCAGGGTATAGAAGTTTACATATTTGTTCAAATAAATTCTGCGCCTTTTCTTACTGAGTCTCGAGGATATGAATGTTATTGTTTTAATAAGTGGCTGAGTTCCTCAGCTCTCCCCTCTGTGGTCCATAACCTTTCTTGGGACTGCATCTCAGTTATAGCATTTTTACGTTGCTGAACTAGATTTTAGTTTTTTATTTCTACGGTTAAGGGATTCTCTAGTTTTCTTTTGTGCTCTTTTCCCAGCCGCTGCTATCGTTATAATCATTGTTTTTAACTATAGTTAGACATCCTATATGCGTATTGATGCACTTCTGGCTCTGAGTACTACCTCAGTTATTTTATGGAGGTGAATTTCTCCTCTCATTATTTTTCCTGAAAAGAAGAAGGAAGGAAAGAAAAACAAGAAAAGAAATCCAATAACAACTGCCCTCCCCCCCAAGAAACAGCAGGATTTATTTTGGGCCGCTAGTTAAAAGGTATGTAAATTTAGCTCTTCTCTCAGGGGGCCTAAGTATTTCATGGGGAAGCCTGGTGTTGGGCTCCGTTTCAGGGAGACGTTTCCGAAGCTAAAGGCCTCAGCTGGAGCCTGGAAGGAGGCAGGGTGCGGCCTCGGCGAAGGCAGGCCGCCTCTGCAATGGCCTCCTGAGCCCTGAGCGTCCCACAGGGGCGCGCCTGAGCCCAGGTCACGCACAGGGAGCACGCATGCGCAGTAGGTCTCCTCCGCCTGCACTAAACAGGAGCCCGCCAGTGCTGGGGACGCCTGAGGACGATGTGGGGACGCGTCCACACGCTGATGAGCTGCAGCCTCCTCAGGACCCGCGGGAGTCTTCAGGGGGATATTGGGCGGGAAATACGTGACAGGAAAAACGTGCGTCTCCTTAGGACCCGCTGGTGTGGCTTCAGGAAGTGTGGGCCAAATACACGCCGACAGACGCCCTGGGCATCCTCAGGAACACGGGAAGCGTCAGGAAGATGGTGGTGCCGGTCCACTCTGGCAGGAGCTCCCAGGCCCCTCAGATAAAAGTTGAGGCTTCTGGAACCTGGGGGCCGCATCCACGGTGACAGGACACCCCGGCTTCCTCGAAAGATCACAGGGGTGACGTTTTGGGAGGAAGTGGGCCACAGCCATCAACCAGATGCTGACTTCCTTAGGACCCCGGTGTAGACTCAGGAAAATGGGGGGATGCGTCCATGCAGACAGAAGACCCCAGCCTTGTCAGGGCCTGCGGTGAGGCCTAAGAAAGATGTGGGTGCTGCATCCACACTGGACAGGAGTCTCCGACTCCTCAGGACCCCACCGTGAAGGTTTGGGAAGATTTGGGGCCACGTCCATGCTGAAGGAGCCCAGCCTCCTCTGGTCTTATGGTGAGGCGTGAGGAAAATTGTGGGGCCACGTCAACATGACAGGACCACCCGTCTCCTCAGGACCTGCACTTTGGCTTTGGGACATAGGGGGCTGCGTCTATGTGAAAGGACGCTACAGCTCCCTCAGGACCCATGGTGTGGTTACGGGGGCCGTGGGGCCCATGTCCGGCTGTCAGGAGCCTCCGGCTCCTGAGGACCTGCTTGAGAGGCTTCCAGAGGATGTGGAGACATAGTCCACAGTGACAGGAGACCAGCGGTCCATCAGGACCCCACTGACTATGACGCAGGAACACGTGAGGCCGCGGGGGGGGGACGGTCTGCACTCACAGGAGCCCGGCTTCCTCAGACCCCCCTAGAGGACTCTGGAGGCGCCGTTGGGGGCCTCGTCCACATCAGAAGGGGCTCCTCAGAACCACCGGGTAAGGAATGGGTTAGAATGAATGTAGGTCAGTGGAGGGGAGACAGTTGGTGGTTAGGTTTCATTAGATGTTAGGGGTTAGTGTTTTTGCCTATGGTTACGGATTAGGGTTGAGGGTGTGAGGATAATTGTAAGGGTCAGGGGTTAGGAGTTAGGATGGGGGTTAGCGATTAGGATAGGGTTTGGGTTAGGGAACAAGGTTTAGGTTACGGTTAGGTGTTTAGGCTTTAGGGATTAGGGCGGAGGTTAGGAGTTAGGGTTAGGGTTAGCTTAGAGTTAGGGTTGGGCTTAGGTTTGCAGTTAGGGTTAGGGGTTAGGGTGTGAGTTAGGGTTGGGGTTTTAGGGTTAGGGTTAAAGGTAGGGTAGGTTTAGGGTTAGGGCACGGGTTCGGATTAGGATAGGGTTTGGGGTAGTGTTAGGGTCGGTTTGGTTAGGGGTTATGGTTGGGGTTAGGTAAGAGTCAGGTCAGGGTACGGTTTTGGAAAAGGGTAGAGAAAGGGTTAGGGAGTTGTTGTTTCTTTATGTATGTACTTTATATTTCTTATTTTTTCTTTCAATGGTACTTTTAATTGTGTTTCCTATTTTGGGATTTTGAGTCTTTAAACAAGCAAGGGTGAAATAATTGTGGGGTTTTTTGGAGGGCAGTTGTTATTGTTTTCTTGGTTTTTCTTTTCTTCCTTCTTTTCTGGAAAAATAATGAGATAAAAAATTAAAAGGAAAGCAAATAATAAAAAAGGAATCAAAGTAAATAAATGAAAATAAAGCACAAAGTACAAAGGAAAGCTAGACCCTACTTTCCAGGCGAGCTGAAGCTCTGCAGCCTCCGTGGTCGGCGCGACTGGTGTCAGCGACAGTGGTCTCGTGCGAGGGTTGGGTTAGGGCATGGGGCTGATTGTCAGATGCGCATGTGCCTGGGAGATGCACCTGTGGGTCGAGGCGGCGCTGGGCGTCAGCGCCTATGGCCTCCAGCGGGCGGCGCTGTGCTGCTATCTGACTACTCAGCGTGGAGGGCGTGATGGGGGGTTGGTCCTCTGGCTTTGAGGGTGAGCATCCCGCCCCCAG
>NW_024570350.1:0-4807 GCF_018345385.1 Vulpes lagopus | reverse complement strand
CCCGATGCTGCCTAAGTGTTGGAGGGAAAGTGGAAAGTCCCGGCCCACAAGATAGTGCATCCAAGCTCAACCAGCGATTCCGTATTTCCTGTGTGACCCAGGTCGACATCCTAAGTGCCATAGGGAGAACTACTGAACCCCTTTGTCGAAAAAAACTTACTTGGAGTGTATCACCCCATCCTCAATTGCACCGCCCAGAAAGTTTTCAAATCTGCCCCACAGCCGTTTTTGTAAGGGGCTTGGAACGCAAGGGAAAAAGCAACTGGAGGGTGCTAGCGCATGGATGGTTTTTGGGTACCTCCGCAAGGGACACGTTACGTTCCATGCCCCGGGAACGCACTTTAAAAGTGGCGGGGCGGTTTCCTTGGCGAGCTAGTTCAGGGCGGGGCCTCCGCTTTACTGCCTAGCCCGGGTCCCAGCACCTTTTTAGGGCCGGAAAGTTGTTGAAAAATGGGAAGTGACAGGATTTCCTCAGGTTTTATTGACTCAAGCGACTTTTGCAAACCCCTTTTTAAGAGAGTTTGCTCGGTCCAGCCCCAAAAAGTGTCACGACATCTGCCTGAAAAGATCACATTTCCAGGGGGGGTTAAAATGGAGCCCTCCCACATCCTGCCTGCAGTACACCCCCCCTAACGGGCCCCTACCCCGAGGTCCTGAATTTTTTTGGGGGTTTTTTAAAGGGGAAAAATCCGGCCCAAAGATGGTTTCCAAGCTCAACCACTTTTCCCTTTTTTCCTGGTGACCCAGGGGGACATCCAAATGCCTCAGAAATTAGGAATCCTTTCCAAGAATTTTACTTCGGGATTGGCTCACCCCAGCCCCTCCGTTCAACACCTGCAGAAAGAGTTTCAACTCGCCACCACAGCCTTTAGGGGCTTTTGAACGAAAGTGGAAATAGAGCCCGGGGGGTGTCCCACTGCAGGGGTGGTACTGGGTACCTCCGGTTTAGAACACGACGCTCAGTCCCCGAAAAACGAGCATTAAAAATGCTTGAGGCGTGTTTTCCTTGTGCGATGAGTTCAGGGCGGGGACCCCCCGCTTTCTGAGCCCTTAAAAGGTCCCAGATCCTTATGTTGGGGTGGGAAGGGAGGGGAAAGCATGGGAATGCGGGGTTTCCCTCAGGGTACTGTTTCAAGCGACTTTGCAAACGCCTGAAATGAGGTGTAGCTCGGCCTAGCCCCAAAGTGCACCAAAATCGCCTGAAAGAAACACATTCCGAAGTGGGCTTAGGACTTCCCTCCACCCCCCTGCAGTACACGGCCCAAACAGGCCACCCCGATGGTTCTAAATTTTTTGTGAGAGGAAAAGGGAATTCCCGGCCCAAAACTAGGGCATCAAACTCAACCCAGTGTTTTCCTAACCTTGGGGCCCTGGTAGATACTAAGTGCAACGAAAAACTGCGAACGCCTTTTCCAAAAAGCCCCATTCGGGGATTTTAGTCACACTCGTCCCTCACAGTTGCCCCACTGTCCGAAAGGTTTAAAACATGTGCCCCACACCCAAAGTCAAGGCTTGTGAGACGCAAGTGGAATAAGCAGCCTGGAGGGTGTCTCCAGTGGGGGAGGGGTTTATTTGGGTACCCGGGCTTGAACACTGTTCGTTTCAATGCCCAAAGGAACGCAGCAGTTGAAAGTGGCTTGTAGGCGTGTTTCCTTTGTGCGACGAGAAAAGGGCAGGACCTTCCTGCACTCGATGCCCTAGACCACGTCCCAGCCCCTTATGTTGGGTCCCGGGAAGGGTTGGTGAAAGGATGTGCAAAGGGAAGGATTCCCCTCAAGGGAAACCTCTCAATGCAGCTTTCAAACCCTTTGTTCAATAAAGGGGTAGCTCGGCCAGCTCCCATCCAAGTTTTCAGCAGTACTGCCTGCAAACATACCAGTTCCGAGATTTGGGTTAGGGGACTGCCCCCCCACACCGCCGCAGACCGCGGTTCCTAAGTAGCCCCCGATGCGTGCCTAAAGTGTTGGAGAGGAAAGTTGAAAGTCCCGGCCCACAAGACAAAACCCAAAGCAACCCGCGATTTCCTGTTTTTCCTATGTTACCCAGGGCTACACCTAGCCAACGAGGGCAGCTGGACGAAGCCCCAAAGGGCAACTTACTTCTAGGAGTTGAGCTCACCCCCCGTCCCCACATTTTCACACTGTCTGCAAAAAGTTTTTCGAATGTCTGACCACACCCTTTTGTCAAAGTTTGTGAGACGCAAGTGGAAAACAAAATGGGGGTGATCCAACTGCAGTGGAGGGTATTCAGGACCCCCTGGCTTAGATACGCTACGATTTCATCCCCAAAGAACGCAGCATTTGAAACCTGCTTGAGGATGCTTCCTTGTGCGAGCGAGGTCAGGGCAGGACCCCCCCGCACCACCCCCTGAAAAATTTTTCCCAATCCTTATGTTAGGGGGGGGGAAGAGTTGTGTGAAAAGATGGGAAGTGCGGTTTCCCTCAAGTAAATTGATCAAACGACAGCAAACTTCCGTAGAGTGAGCTGGGTCCTGGTCCCACAAAGTTCTAACAAAACGGGCCTGCAAAGATACACATTCAGAGGTGGTTTTTTGGCCTGTCCCTCCCCATCCGCCTGCAGGTACCTCACTCCAAACAGTCTGGGCTCATGTGGAGAAGTGTTGTGAAGGTAAGTGGAAGCCCCGGGCCCACAAAAAGGCACCCAAAGCTCAACTCAGCCCTATTTTTTCCCTGTTGACCCAGGTGCTAACCCCAAGTGCCATAGAAAAGAGCTCACCCTTTTTCAAAAGCAATATTGGGGATTGGCTCACCCTCAGCCCCACAGTTGCACATGCCTAAAAAAAGGTTTCCGCTCTGCACCAAGCCTTTTGCAAGGCTCGGTTCCAAGGAAAAGCAGACCGGGAGGGTGTCTCCACCAGGGAGGTTTTCGGGAAAACCCGGGCTTTGAAAAGGCTACTTTCCAGGCCACGAACGCAGCTAGAAAGGGCTGGACCCTGCCCCGTAAACTGAGGTTGGGAGGACCGTGCCGATCCTACCCCCGTAACAGGTCCCACACCCTTTATGTTAGACCCAAAGAGGTTGTGAAAAAACAGTGGAAGTGACAGGCCTGCTCAATGTACGATCTAAATACAACTTGCAACGTCCGTTTAAAATGAGAGGAGTCAGTCCGAATCCCATCAAAGTGCTAAAACTCTGCCTGCAAAGCATACCCACTTCCGAGAGTTGGGCTTATGGACTGTCCCTCCCACATCCTGCCTGCAACGTACACCGCGCTCCTAACAGGCCTAGCCACGATGCGTGCCTGAATGTGTTGAGAGGTAAGTGGAAAGTCCCGCCCACAAGACTAGTGCATCCAAGCTCAACCCAGCGATTTCCTAGTATTTCCTGTGTGAGCCAGGTGCGACATCCTAAGGGCCATACAGAGAAAGCTAGCTGAACGCCTTGTCCGAAAGCAACTTACTTCGGAGAGATTGAGCTCACCCTCAGTCCCTCACAGTTTGCACACTGCCTGCAGAAAGAGTTTCCAACATCTGCACCACAAGCGTTTGTCAGAGCTTGTGAGACGCAAGTGGAATAAGCAGACCTGAGGGTGTCTCCAGCTGCAGTGGAGTGGTATTCTGGGTACTCCTTGGCTTAGAACACCTGTTACGTTCTCATGCCCAAAACGCAGCTAGTTGAAAGCTGGCTTGTGGGGGCGTGCTTCCTTGTGCGAGCTGAGTTCAGGCAGGACCCTCCCGCATTCTGACTGCCCGTAACGTAGGTCCCAGCATCCTTAATTTAAGGTGCCGGAAGAGGTTGTGTGAAGAGCATGTGGAAGTGACAGGATTCTCCTCAGGTGTATCTGATCTCAATGCAGACAGTTGCAAACGTCCTTGTTCAATGAGAGTGTAGTCGGTCCCTAGCTCCCATCAAGAGGTGTCTAGCAGACATCTTGCCTGCAAAAGCATACACACTTCCGAGAGTTGGGCCTTAATGGACTGTCCCTCCCACATCCTGCCTGCACGTACACCGCCTCCTACAGAGGCCCTAGCCCCGATGCGTGACTGAAGTGTTGTGCAGAGGTAAGTGGAAATGTCCCGGCTCATCAAGAGACTAGTGCATCCAAGCTCAACCCAGGCCGATGTTCTCTAGTATTTCCCTGGTGGTGAGTCAGGTGCGACAGCCTGTTAGCGCCATACGAGAGAAGCTAGCTGAAACGCCTTGTCCGAAAGCAACCTACTTCGAGAGTTGAGCTCACCCTCAGGAAGAGCCCTCACAGTTGCTCACTGCCTGCTGAAAAGAGTTTCCAACATCTGCACTCACAGCCGTTTGTCAGAGGCTTGTGAGATGGCGAGAGTTGGAATGAGCAGACCTGGAGGGTTTCTCCAGCTGCAGTGGAGTGGTATTCTGGGTACCTCCTGGCTTAGAACACTGTACGTTCTCAGTGCCCGAGGAACGCAGCTAGTTGAAAAGCTGCTTGTAAGGCTGCTTCCTTGTGCGAGCTGAGTCAGGGCAGACCCCCGCATTCTGACTTGCCCAGACGTAGGTCCCACATCCTTATGTTTGGTCCGAAAGATTGTGTAAAGCATGTGGAAAGTGACAGATTCTCCTCAGGTGTATCTGATCTCAAAGCAACATTCAAACGTCCTGGTCCAATGAGAGTGAGCTCGTCCTACTCCCATCAAGATCTAGCAACATCTGCCTGCAAGCTACACACTTCCGAAGTTGGGTTAGGACTGCCCTCCCACATCCTGCCTGCATACACCGCGTCCAACAGGCCCCCCCCGAGGTGCCAAATTTGTAAGGGGAAATAAAAACCCCCCCCCAAAGCTATCATCCAACCCCCACCCCGATTCCAATTTTTTCCT
>NW_024570349.1:0-25670 GCF_018345385.1 Vulpes lagopus | reverse complement strand
CCTTCAAATGTTTTTCTAGTTAACAACTAAAGGGGAAAAGGTAGTAATGAATGAGACATAAGGTTGTCAGAAATTGAATAGGAGAATCGGGGACATTATCAATATAGAAAAAATAGTGGTGTTGGCATCCAGTCCTGCCAAAAATCCCCCCAAAATATGGAAAAAAATCCTTAGTGTGAAGTATTTTATATCACAGAATGATTCCAGTGACAAAGAAAGAGCACCAAAATTTAAGAGATGAGGCAGGCATATAGACAAATGCAATGGAATGCTATATCAAGTTAATCTTACATTAACCAGGAAATATGATTCATCTTTAAATCTCTCAAAGTTCATTGTAGTCATAGTTGAATACAGAAAATTATTAGGTATAGTAAAATGTTTTTACTGAAACATTATAAAGTGAGCAAAATAAATGAAATATCTACTGTACTTCTGAAGGATGACCATGAAATTTTAATGCACTATAAGATTAATAATATAGCTCAATAAGATTGATATATTAAAATATATAATCTATTAATACTTAAGGAATTATAGTAGTATTTTTTTAAATTTATTATTTATTCATGAGGGACACAGAGAGAGAAGCAGAGACATTGGCAGAGGGAGAAGTATGCTCCCGATGAGGAGCCCGATGTGGGATGCAATCCCAGAACCCCGGGATCACAGCCTAAGCCAGAGGCAGACATCTAACCACTGAGATACCCAGGTTCCCCAAGGAATTTTAGTAGTTTGTCAGATAAACATGCAAGTCCTTTAGTTGTAGACTTCAAAATTTTAACTTCTACACCAATGAATATAAGATACATAATTATGTACGTAGTCCATTTTGCTAAGTAACATGACTACATGCATTTGAATAGATTTTTATCTAGTGAAAGAACTAACAGCATGACAGCTATTCACTGCCTCCTATGAATTGGAAAAACGGTATTGATGGTCTAAGACATGCATTTTTATTGTTGTTCAGTCAGAACTTGAAATATACTAAGAATTCCAGGACTCTGAGAAGTATTATGAGAAGGCAGAATATATTATTTTAACATTTGAAGCAAGTAATAAAAATGTCTATTCTAAACTGACATTCAAGTTTATTAATATATTAATAAGGGCAGCAATATGTTGTCATTTTTCCTTAGAGTCATGAGGAATTATTTCAAATATGAAGCTACATATTATTGATTGAGAAACTTAATATATAAAAATTAAAGATGTCACATGTAAAAAATAAGATGTTCATCAGTTCAAACCAAAATCTCTTTAATATGGTTAAAATTTTATTTTACTAATCATGTATGTAATATGCTTAAGAAGCATGGCATTCAGAACTATATATGTTAAATACTTCACTTAAGAATTTTATTATGAGGGCAGCCCTGGTGGCTCAGCGGTTTAGTGCCGCCTTCAGCCCAAGGCATGATCCTGGAGACCCGGGATCAAGTCCCACGTCGGGCTCCCCGCATGGAGCCTGCTGCTCCCTCTGCCTATGTCTCTGCCTCTCTCTCTCTATTATGTCTCCCATGAATAAATAAATAAAATCTTTTAAAAAAAGAATTTGATTATGAGGGACAACTGGGTGGCATAGTGGTTGAGCATCTGCCTTCAGCCTAGGGCATGATCCTGGGGTTCCAGGATCAAGTCCCGCATTGGGCTCCCTGCATGGAGTCTGCTTCTCTTTCTGCCTGTGTCTCTGCCTCTCTCTCTCTCTCTCTCATGAATAAATAAATAAAATATTTTTAAAAAGAATTTAATTATGACCATGAATGCCTTTTTTATTTTAAAAGGTAAAGTTATTTTAACACACGCAATAGAGCAATGTCCACTCTTTGAATCATTTTTTGTTTTTGTATTTTAATGATATAGGTGGTTGCAAGCAATATTTTTGCAATTTTAAAATTGAAAACTTTTACTTTATGAATACTAAATGGCCAAGAACTAAACATGAAGAGATGAAAAAAAGAGCAGCAGATGGGGAGGATGTGAAGCCAACCATACTTAAGAAGCCGAAACCAATTAGAAAGGTATCACTGAAAGCTATTCTACACAGCCGACCTAAAATGGAGAGCAAGCATAATAATAAAATGTCATGGGTGATAGCTTGTAAGGCCTGTGGAATGTCAAGAAGCAGTACGAGTGCAATGTTAGCACCTTAATAAGCAATTTATGAGTAATTCAATGCAAGACTGTTTCTGTTTTTGGAAATGAAAATAATCGATCGAAACAAGAAAAGTCAAATCGAAATGAAAATAATCGAATCGAAACGAAAATAATCGAATCGAAAAGAAACGAATTGAATTGAATCGAATAATATCAAATCGAATCGAAAATAATCAAATCGAATTGGAAAAAAATCGAAATGAAAATAATCAAATAGAAACAAAAATAATCAAATCGAAACGACAAAAGTCAAATCGAAATGAAAATAATCGAATCGAAACGAAAATAATCAAATCGAAACGAAACGAATTGAATCGAATCGAAAAAAATCAAATCGAATCGAAATTAATCAAATTGAAACGAGAGAAATCAAATCGAATCAAAAATAATCGAATCGAATCAAAAATACACAAATCGAAATGAAAATAATCGAATCGAATTGAAAAAATTCGAATTGAAAAGAAACGAATTGAATTGAATAGAATAAAATCAAATATAATAGAAAATAAACAAATCGAAACGAAAATAATCAATCGAAATGAAAATAAATGAATCGAAATGAAAAAAAATCAAGTAGAAGTGAAAAAAATCGAAACGAATCGAAAATAATAAAATCGTATGAAAAATAAATCGAAACGAAAATAATCAAATAGAAACGAAAATAATCAAATCGAATCGAAAATAATCTAATAGAAATGAAAATAATCTAATCGAATCGAAAATACTTGAATTGAAACGAAAATAATCGAATCCAAATGAAAAAAATCGAATCAAAACGAAATAATCGAATCGAAAAGAAAAAAATCGATCAAATAGCATCAAATCGAAAAAATCGAATCGAATCGAATTGAAAAAATAGAATTGAAATGAAAATAAACGAATCGAAACAATAATAATCGAATCGAAACGAAAATAAATGAATCGAAACGAAAAAAATCATGTAGAAGCGAAAAAAATCAAATCGAATGGAAAATAATCAAATTGAATCGAAATTAATCGAATCGAATGAGAAATAAACAAATAGAAACGAAAATAATCGAATCGAAAGGAGAAAAGTCAAATCGAAATGAAAATAATCGAATCGAAAATAATCGAATCGAAAAGAAACAAATTGAATTGAATCGAATAATATCAAATCGAATCGAAATAATCAAACCGAATTGACAATAATCAAATCGAAATGAGAAAAATCAAATCAAATCGAAAATAATTGAATCGAATAGAAAATAAACAAATCTAACTGAAAATAATCGAATCAAATCGAAAAAATTCTAATCGAAAAGAAACGAATTGAATCGAATCGAAAAAAATCAAATAGAATTGAAAATAATCAAATCGAAACGAATGTAATCAATCGAAACGAAAATAATTGAATCGAAACCAAAATAATCAAATGGACATGAAAATAATCGAATCGAAAATAATCAAATCGAAACTAAAATAATCAAATCGAATCGAAAATAATCAAATCGAATACAAAATAATCGAATCGAAACGAAAATATTCGAATCGAAACCAAAATAATCAAATCGACATGAAAATAATCGAATCGAATTGAAAATAAATCGAAACTAAAATAATCGAATTGAATCGAAAATAATCAAACCGAATAGAAAATAATCGAATCGAAATGAAAAAAATCAAGAAGCGAAAATAATTGAATCGAAACCAAAATAATTAAATCGACATTAAAATAATCGAATCGAATCGAAAATAATCGAATCGAAATGAAAATAATCGAATCAAAACATAAATAATCAAATCGAAATGAAAATAAACGAATCGATTTAAAAAATCGAATTGAAACGAAAATAATCGAATCAAATCGAAAATAATTGAGTCGAAACGAAAATAATTGAGTCGAAACAAAAATAATCCAATCGAAATGAAAATAATCGAATTGAAACGAAAATAATCCAATGGAATAAAAAGAATACAATCAAAAGAAAAATGATTAAAAAAACAAAAAAATAATCAAATCGAAATGAAAAAAATGGAATCGAATCGAATCGAATTGAATCGAAGAAAATCAAATCGCATCGAATCGATAAAAATCGAATGGAATGGAATT
Source organism: Vulpes lagopus (assembly GCF_018345385.1). Classification (NCBI taxonomy): domain Eukaryota; kingdom Metazoa; phylum Chordata; class Mammalia; order Carnivora; family Canidae; genus Vulpes; species Vulpes lagopus. Next base: position 21,439 of record NW_024570349.1, on the reverse strand, counting down.
GAATTGAAACGAAAATAATCGAATCGAAACGAGGATAATCGAATCGAATAAAAACATAATTGAAACGAAAATAATCGAATTGAAACCAAAATAATCAATCAAAATGAAAATAATTGAATCGAATCGAAAATAATCACATCGAAACGAAAAGAATCGAATCGAATAGAAAATAATCACATCGAAACGAAAATAATAGGATAGAATCAAAATTAATCAAATCGAATAAAAAATAATCGAATCGAAATGAAAATAATCGAATCGAAACAAAAATAATTAATCGAAACGGAAATAATCAAATTGAAACGAAACAAATCGAATCGAAACAGAAAAAATCAAATCGAAACAAAAAAAATCGAATCGAAAAAAAATCGAATTGAATAGCATTGAATCGGAAAAAAAAAGAATCGAAACGAAAATAAATAATCGAACAATAATAATCGAATCGAAACGAAAATAAATGAATCAAAACGAAAAAAAAGTAGAAGCGAAAAAATCGAAATGAATCAAAAATAATCAAATCGTATCGAAAATAATCAAATCGAATAAAAAATAATCAAATAGAAACGAAAATAATCGAATTGAAACGATAAAAGTCAAATCAAAATGAAAATAATCGAACTGAAACGAAAATAATCAAATTGAAAAGAAACAAATTGAATCGAATCGAAAAAAATCAATTCGAATCGAAAATAATCAAATCGAAACGCGAAAACTCGAATTGAATCGAAAATAATCGAATCGAATCGAAAATAAACAAATCGCAATGAAAATAATCGAATCGAATCGAAAAAATTCGAATCGAAAGAAACGAATTGAATCGAATCGAAAAAAATCAAATCGAATTGAAAAAAATCAAATCGAATCGAAAAAAATCAAATCGAATAGAAAATAATCGAATCGAAACGAAAATAATCAATTGCAATGAAAATAATCAAATTGAAACCAAAATAATCAAATCGAGATGAAAATAATCGAATTGAAACGAAAATAATCAAATCGAAACTAAAATAATCGAATCAAATCAAAAAATCAAATCGAATAGAAAATAATCGAATCTAAAAAAAATTAAAAAAATAAAATAAAATAAAAAAAAGAAAATAATCGAATCGAAATGAAAAAAATCAAGTAGAAGCGAAAATAATTAAATGGAATCAAAAAAATCGAATCGATATGAAAATAATCAAATCAAAACGAAAATACTCGAATCGAAACAAAAAAAATCGAATCGAAATGAAAAAAAATCGAATCGAAACAAAAATAGTCGAATCGAAACGAAAATAATCGAATCGAAATGAAAATAATCGAATCAAAATGAAAAATATCAAATCGAATCGAAAAAGTTCGAATCGAAAAGAAACGAATTGAATCGAATCGAAAACAATCGAATCGAATCGAAAATAATCAAATCGAAATGAGAAAAATCGAATCGAATCGAAAATAGTCGAATCGAATCGAAAAACAAATCAAAATGAAAATCGAATCGAAAAAATTTGAATCGAAAAGAAACGAATTGAATTGAATTGAAAAAAATCAACTCGAATCGAAAATAATCAAATCGAAACGAAAATAATCGAAAAGAAAATAATCGAATCGAAACCAAAATAATCAAATCAACATGAAAATAATCGAATCGAAAATAATCAAATCGAATAGAAAATAATCGAATCGAAACGAAAATAATCAATCGAAAAGAAAATAAATCGAAACCAAAATAATCAAATTGAATCGAAAATAATCGAATCGAATCGAAAATAACCAAATCGAAACTAAAATAATCGAATCGAATCGAAAATAATCATATCGAATAGAAAATAATTGAATCAAAACAAAAATAATCAATCGAAACAAAAATAATCGAATCGAAACCAAAATAATCGAATCAAATCGAAAATAATTGAGTTGAATTGAAAATAATCAAATAGACACGAAAATAATCGAATCGAATCGAAAAAAATCAACTCGAATCGAAAATAATCAAATCGAAACGAAAATAATCAATCGAAAAGAAAATAATCGAATCGAAACCAAAATAATCAAATCGACATGAAAAAAAATCAAATCGAATCGAAAATAATCAAATCGAATCGAAAATAATCAAATCGAAACTAAAATCGAATCGTATTCGAAAATAATCAATTCGAATAGAAAATAATGAAATCGAAACAAAAATTATCAAATCGAATCGAAAATAAATCAAATCGAAAATAATCAATCGAAATGAAAATAATCGAAACGAAACCAAAATAATCAAATCGACATGAAAATAATGGAATCGAATCGAAAGTAATCAAATAGAAACTAAAATAATCGAATCGAATAGAAAATGATCAAATTGAATAGAAAATAATCCAAACGAAAATAATCGAAATGAAACCAAAATAATCAAATCGACATGAAAATAATGGAATCGAATCGAAAGTAATCAAATAGAAACTAAAATAATCGAATCGAATAGAAAATGATCAAATTGAATAGAAAATAATCAATCCAAACGAAAATAATCAAATCGAAACCAAAATGATCAAATCGACATGAAAATAACCAAACGAAATGCTGTGGAAGTGAACCCTACAGGCAGTCAGGATGCGGGAGGGACAGGCCATGAGCTCAACTCTCAGACGTGTGTGAGCTGTGCAGGCCGACGTGTGCTAGACACTTACTGATTGGAGCTAGGACCGAGCTACACTCTCATTGAAGAAGGACGTTTGCAATCTCTGTATTGACTCAGATACACGAAGTTGAGTCCTGTCGCTTCCACATGCTTTTCACACAACCTCTTCCGGCACCTCACATAAATAAAAAATCTTTTTAAAAAAATGAAACAAGGTGTTCTTGATGTGCTCATAGTTTTAATTAAACATGAATCAAGTGACCTTTTGGCTCCTTGACATGCAGGATTCTATGTATTCAACATATAAACATTACACAGATGTTGACGTGTAAATATTACAAATAGAAGGAGAGCTAAAGAGAAAAAAATGTGATTTAACAAGAGAAAGGGGATCCCTGGGTGGCGCAGTGGTTTAGCACCTGCCTTTGGCCCAGGGCGCGATCCTGGAGACTCGGGATCGAATCCCACGTCGGGTTCCCGGTGCATGGAGCCTGCTTCTCCCTCTGCCTATGTCTCTGCCTCTCTCTCTCTCTCTCTCTCTCTCTCTCTTTCTCTGTGTGACTATCATAAAAAATAAAAATAAAAAAATAATAAAATAATAAAAAAAATTTAACAAGAGAAAGGCAGTAGGTAAAAAGAAGAAAAAAAAAGTAACAGAATACAAACCCAAAGTGACTGTACTATAAATATATTGAAGATCTTAATACCATCAATATTGCATAAATGTAAATATTAGGCTAAAAGTATTAGGTCTAATAAAGATGAACTTTATTGGGGTTAGCTCAATCAAATATTTAGAAATTAAGATGTCAACCTATGTTAAGAGGACCCCCCCAAAATGCCAAATATCTGAATTATTAAAATGATATAAATATGTACTATACAGTACATCTCAACTGTGAAGATCTTTTTACCTTTAAATATAATAAAAGAAGGACAATAGAAAGAAATTTTAGTATATAATACAGTTCTTCCTCATTATATGGTAATGGAATTAATTTAAATGAGAATCTGTGTGACATCCTATATGTAACCTCTGTTCTACCTTTATCTGTTCTATCTTTATGAACTTCTTGGTAGTTTCACTTATTAAAAGATTCTAACAGTATTTAGCTCTCTCTAAAGGGACCTTTGAGACCAAAATGGTTGCAACAGAATCTTTCTTTCTGTAAAAGATACCATAAAACAATTAAATGTTACTTGAGTCCTCACTGAAAACCATTCTCACTAAAACTAATGATTCCCTATGTCAATATTAAAATCTATTTTTTAACCTCATTTTGGACTTATAAAAATATTAAAATATATTTAAATATCTCATACTGAATATCTAGCAATAGCCACAAGGAAAAATAGCACAAATTTAATACTGTTATACTAAAATACATTTTATCTTTATACTTCAATGTTTTAATATTAATAACAGATTCTATACTGCTTTATATTTTTTCTTATTTAATCATCTCAACATCCTTGTAAAAATAGTACAGATTTATTTTAAAAATAAGGAGAAAAGCTCATGGAATAAAATATTTTGTCAGATGAACATGCATCCATTTCTTCTATATTTGTTTCTCTATAATTTATTATTGTTGTTCAACTTACTTGAGATTATTTTTTTGAAAATGTTTTACACTTCCATAGTACAAATTTATGGCAAATAGAAATTATTATTTTGTTCTTTCACTCAGTACAGAGTTTTAAAGTCAAAACAGTATAAAACTGAGCTTCAAGGGAAGAATTCTGTGGCTAAGTAGAATCATGTAAGGATGTACTTAAGAGTAGGTTGTGTGGTTAACTGATATCACCACTCCATTACTTCTATAATTTTTCATGATTTATATTATCTTCTCCAGATATTTCCAAGCTAGTGAGGAAATTCAGAACACAGTTTCAGGGTAACTACTATGTTTCCTTTTAACTCCCTATAGTTTAACTTCCTTCACATTTTAGGAAGGACAAAGTCTAAGAAAGGCATGTTCAAAGAGAAGACATTGAGGAAACTTACTCATGGCATTTATAATCTTGTAGATTTATTTTTTTTATGTTCAAAATAAACAGAACCTGGAAAATTACTGAAAAGTACCTATGGGATAAAGTTTGGCATAATTCTAAAAACAGAATGAAAAAAGAAAGAAGGAAAAGAAAGAAAGAAAGAAAGAAAGAAAGAAAGAAAGAAAGAAAGAAAGAAAGAAGAGAAAAAAAGAACAAAGAAGAAAGAAAGGAGAAAAGAAAGAAGTAATGTGAATTAGAAATGAAAGAACTAGGAGTAAATTTTTGAAAAAGGAATAAAAACATTTTTTTAAAGTGTCCTCCAATATTTAAATACTTTATTAGAAGAGAAAATAGATCAATTATTCATGATTCATGACTATAGTTTTCAGATTAGTGTTTAAAAATTAAGGGGCTACACTTTTTTGACATTACAGAATAGTTAAGGTTGTCTAGAGATAGAATGAGATAGCTTTCTAGGCTTGTTTTCTCATTAATTTGGATGAGGTGGTTTCTAATATCCCTTTCAGTTTTACTATTGCAGTGTTATCTTTTTAAAAAAGATTTTCTTTATTTAATAAAGAGAGAGAGAGACCACATGAGCAAGGCAGAGCTACAGGAGAGGGAGAAGCAAACTCCCCTCTGAGGAGTGAATCTGCTGTGGGGCTCCATTCTAGGACTCCAGGATCATGACCTGGGCGGAAGGCAGATGCTTAACTATCTGAGCCACCCAGGCACCTTGCACGATATTATCTTCCTCTGGATATTTAGAGTGAGTGTAACATGAGACAACCCACCTGCATACATCTGCTAAGCAGTTTACAACTCCCCGAGATTATCCCCCTCTTTACATTATCCCTGATGAATACTCTTAAAAGTCGAAGTGAATTCAAAACAATCCTAATGCTGTCCCTGATGCCCATACCTCTCTTATTGCAATGTACCACTTTTTACCATTTATTATGTTTGTTTAGACATTCATTTATTTCCTTGATAGACAGTAAGCACTGCTTATAAATTGTAATTTGGGGGGAAGGATCTTCCATATTGAAATCATTTGGGGTTTTAAAAGGCAAATTCCTGGAATTGATTCTAGAACTACAGGAAGACTTGCCATTATTTTCTGTATAATACACTGAACTTTATTCTTTTAAATGCTTAGTGTTACAAAGCTACTGCTATAAATTCTTTTATTTACCTTTGTGTTTTCCAACTTCTGTCAACTCTTGGCCTAATCATTACTAATACCCAGCCTCAGCCGTACCGAGCTGCTGATTTATTTCTGAATACATCTTCAGGATATCAGGATATCCTCAGACGTCATCGTTCTGGGCAGGCTGATGTTAATCTTGTTATAAACCTTGCTCCCTAGGAGCTATTTTCTGACTGCTTTCTCCTCTTTATGCCTTACTTAGGATCCTGTTTCAAAATAGACCAAATGGAAACACACTCTTGCTTGACTGATGCTGTGATCTAGAATATCCTATTACACACTTTATCCATCAAGGTGAACCACACAGCATCTTGAAGATAGCCTAAATCATGCCCACATGTGCTACCTCCCTTTAATGATTCTAATTAAGACTCCTTTTCTTCCAACAAATGACCAGCCCTATACCTAAGACTCTTCTTCAGTGGCCCAGTCCTAATCACAAATATGCAATTTTACTTCTTGCTGTACCCTCAATGAGTGGAAAGCCTGGCTTCTTGTAAAAGATGAGAGAGGGTAGTCCTAGCCTCAGTGAGAGGGGGCATTTAAGGTAACATTATCACAAACCTCAAAACAGTTTGTCCCCTTTTCTTTTCACCTCTCTCCCCCATATGCCTAGACAGGATGAAACAGATGCTCATTAATTCTTAAAATCCCTTTAAACTATATAATGTACACTCTCAGATTAGTGAGATTAAAACACATGGTAGTTATATAATTTATAATGTGTCCAGAATTAATCAATAGATCAACAGCACTATTTGCAAGGTAGGCAGTCAGGCCTGAAGATTTTTTTACCAAAAGCCCAAAAAGGAAACACTTCTCAAGTTGCTGTTGGTTATCATGATCTGAGCAAACAAATGGTATTGCTGCACAACGTCAATAGCCCACATTCTACGCCTTGCTTTGCTTTTTAACAAACTGTGAAAAGACCAACAGCTGTTACTGATCTAAGAAGAACTAAAGCATTTACAGTAGGTGGTACCACCTGTGCTTTTCTTATTCCACCCTTAAAAATCTGCTACTTTATTTTGGAGCTGGATGGAGAATATGGCAGTGACTCAATGTCAGGGGGAGTGAGTAGTCAACTGTGGCTTAGTTCTGATAAGGAGTAACATAACCTTTATAAGTCACAACAATGTGTGTTGATGAATATCTTCTCTTGATTTTGCTTTATCCATTTCAAGAATCTAAGAAAAGACCATAAATAAAAAGGAAATTTGAATTCAGCTGACTTAACTGAATGAAAGATTTACAACCCAGATAAAATGCAAGATTCTATATATATGCAATTAATGATCTTAACTATTTCATGTTTCATTTTAGCTTCTTTACCTTAAACACTAGAAAAAATACACTTGCCACGTTACTGCCTACTTGATCCTATAGCTGTGGAATTTTAAATTTAAACAGGCAGTTGGTGAAACATGTCTTCTATTTCCAAGTGAAGTGTTTAAGAGATTATGGAAAATAGAGAATTAACTCAATTGGGGACAAAAATAGCTTTGAAATTTGGTAGCTTGAGTTACCTAGCACTTATAGATGAAGTTTCCTCTAAATGCTAAATTTCAAAATGTTATATACAGAATAATTTAAGTCATGTAATACAAAACTTTTGACAAAAGCAAATGTATCGAGTGATACATTTACTTCAACTGAATCAGGGGATCCCTACACAACCATGAGTTGATGTTTCTGCATCTTGGTGTTCTAAATTAATCAATGTTATAGAAATTCAACTAGAATTTAATTGTTCAATGAAAAAAGCGAGGCAATAATCTCTTGTCATTTTTTTTAACAACTTTTCACATTTCCCATAGTAAATTGGGGGAGTAATTCCCCACAGTAAATTCCCCATAGTAAATTTCCTGAGTAAATTGTTTGCCAATATGGTATATTCTAACCCGGCCTATTTTTAACAACCTTTCTTGCCTTCTGAAGCAAAGAAACTAAAAAGAAACCACTCTAGGACAAATATATATATAGCTTGAAAGCATTTCCCTTTAGATGAATTACTTAAAATTCAGCCAAGGACAGACACTGTTTTTTAATTGCTGTTTTAGAAAACATTTGGACCTACCTGGAAATATTAAATATAAGTCTCATTTATAACACTAACAATAGTTTTCATTTATAATCATGAATAGAATGTCAACTCAAAGAATGGCCCACATTTACTCCATCTGACTTTTGTTGTTTCTGTTATTCACCTCATACTTCTCTGTTAGTTTTTGCTTGCAGTTTTCCAATATAATAATATTAATAAATAATATCATATCCAAATAGTTCTTAATTATGCTAGCACATTCTTTACTGATGGAGTGTTTAGTCAGAATTTTGTGTGTTTTTTTAAATTTTTATTATTTATTTATTCATGAGAGACAGAGAGAGAGAGAGAGAGAGAGAGAGACAGAGACATAAGCAGATGGAGATGCAGGAAGCCCAATGTGGTAATCAATACCGGGATTTGGGGATCATGCCTTAAGCCAAAGGCAGACGCTCAACTGTTGAGTCACCAGGTGTCCCATAATTTTATGTTTTTCTTTCCAATCCAGTGAGACACATTTTTCCCTATAGGACATGTTGGCAACAGTGCTATCACACATACAGAAATCTTATACTATTATTACCACATTATATGTTGGTATTACAGCAATGAATTTGTCTGGATAGCTGTAAAATATTTTTCTCTTATTACTATTTGTCATGTCCAGGGCATAGTCACTGATGTTGGTGACACAGTGCTTAGATTCGACTGCAAAATTTGGGGATTTTCTGAAAAGTGACTCTCACACTGACAGCTGAGACCCATTGCTAGGAATAGAGAACATCTCCCTGAAGGCTACATAGTTACAGTTGTTCTACATTAAGCCACCAGTTACCGAGAATTACCCAATGCAAAGAACAAGTCCTTCAAGTGTCTTGTTGTTGCTTCAAAAAGAATGCCAGGCTTTCCTTTACTCATCCACAATTAGTTTTGCTAACTTGAAAAGCATATGACAAGTCGACCGATCTATGAACCAGCTGCCATCTGATAGCTCACCTCTGCAAAATGAGAAGGGAGCTGATACCAAGATGCAGATTCATGAAAGACACCCTGAGAAAAATCAATGTGAAATAAAATAAAAGTGGATAAATGAAGTCTGTAATTAAGGACTTAACAGGAAGCATTTACTAGATGGAATAAGTTCCAAATGAAAAATAGTTTGAAAAGATAAGTCACAAAACCTGTGCTAAAAAAATGGTAAAAGATAAAGAGGGCAAAGTTCTTAGGGATTTCTATTTTACTACTGATAAGGCCACAAATGAGAATGTTCTGCCCAGAATTAATACAAAATTTAGGCGAATATGTTGGGTTACATCTCAGTCCTCTTGGACTCTTGTCTAAGTTTTTCTTTTTGGCAGACCAGGCTATCAAATTTTAGTAGATGAGTGAAAAATCAAATCATATTTCAGATAGTGAAATGATATCAAAGTGCCTGGCCTGTCTAGAATGGGAAAAGGATAAGACCATTAATTATAAAGTGAAACCACTTAACAACTCAAGAATTTTATTTAGGATGCTGAATGTATAGTTGACAATAGTCATCCCTAAGAGCAGAGATCATATAATTTCATCTAGACACAAGAAAGTAGATGTGCTTACTATACCTACTTACCATGCAATGTACCTACTTGATAACCTTCCATGTACTTATTTGCTTTTTAGCAGTTCATTCAATTAGATAAATTTGTATTAAGTACAAATTGTGTTCAAGGTACCCTTGAATGTCATGAAAGTAGGTAAACATGGTCACAGTTGACATCATCTGTGTCAGTTGGCCTTAGGTTGCCAAATCTATTTTCTCTCTCCTTGAATCTGGGTTGCCCAGATTCCCCTTCAAGGGAATACTTACTGACTAGCTATGAGATATAGTCATTAGAGAGCTTACTGTGATCATTCTGCCTCAGTTAGAAAGAACCATTATTACCTAAAGTCATTCTTTTTCCTACTTTCAGTGCCTGAGCAAGACAGGAGAATAAGAATCCAGTCTTTGTGGCCTAATGCAGGATACTCTGACAGATAAGCCTTACTCTGAAGCTTTCCACATTGGCTGAGACTGTTGGATCTACATGCAGATCAACTTCTTCCTCCACCCAATCCTATTTCCTCTCTTTTTCTTTTATAGATGTTAGTTCATAATAAATAACTTACACCCCAACTACCATCACTGTATCTGCTTCTATGATGCTTGTTCTAGCCAATAAAATGTGGCCACTGTACCAGCTCTGAGACTAGACTTCAAAAAATCTTGCAGACTTTCACTCTGGGAACCCTACCAAGGCATCCTATCAACATGTCATGAGAGGCCAATAAAACAGTAATGAACCATATCAGAGGTCTTCCAAAGCAACAAGAAACCAATCAACCCAGCAGCTCACTGTACACACATAAACAGACGCATTTTAAACTAGAAGAAGAGCCTAGCTGAGCCCAGCCCAAATTGCTAAATAGCAGAATCAGGAGCTAAATAAATGATTGTTGTTTTAAACCATTAAATCTTTGGGATGATTTTTCATATAGCCAAAGTTATCTTATTATACAAGCATACTTAATATTTCTAAAAAGGCAATTTGTTTGAATTTTGATATTTTTATTATTTTTATAAAGGCCCTATAATAATGAACATGCAATTATCATTTAGTATAGAGTTATTTTCAGCTCTAGTCACACAGCTCTGTGCTTATTTTGTGGATGCCTGGAAATCCGGCACTGTCTTTCAGCCAAGATAAAGGCATTTACCTTTAGGCATTTACTAATGATTTATCGTGTGCTATTTAATACCTGAAACTCTCTTGTGGCTCTTAGGCCCAGTTGGTTTATTGATAGCTTACACCTTGTGTAACCAGTTAGCCTGAATTAATTATGTAAACAGGGTCATGAAAGACCTCACTGGAAACTTTCCAGTTGCTCTCCCCAAATTAGTATTTGTTTTACAAATTTTGGTAATTCAATCTAGAAACAAAATACATCCTTGTGTTCATAGTAAGGCTTAAGGCAGGTGCTTCTGGAAGTTTTGGGGCCCCTAAATCTTGCCTGAACTCTCTTTTTTTTTCTGCTCTATAGTATCTTTTGCCCTTATAAAAAGATTTACATTAATATGCTTTATGGTGACTCTATAAGTCTTTTCAATTAACTGATGTGTTGCACTCTGCAGGCTGTGTGTGAGTGTTTAGGTGCTCTTCAAAAATTAAGAACAAGATTTGTGAATTTTTTCTTAGTATAGATCTAAGGAAACCATAGCTGCACAAGATCAAGATCAAAGTTAAATTTGTTTTTTTTTTTTGCTTTTTGATAAGGGTCTTTGTGTATGTGTGTTTATGTGGTTACATTTTGTTTGAAATTCTGGTTCTGGAGCAGTGTAAAGAAGTTCAATTACAAAAAAGGGAAAAGAGAAAACATGAAAGTCAGCTTCAAACACAAAAAGTAAACATATATTATTCACAAGTATAAGGACAAGAAAATAGAAAATGATTTAACATTATAATCCAATGACAAGTCAAAAGAAAAATAAAACATTTAATAGAATCAACTTCACACATGACAACAATAGAACATGATTAAAGGATATTAGGGCTGTAAACAGAACACATGCCCAAAGTAATATCTTTTAAATACTGGATATGTTGCCTGAATATCCCTTGATAAAAATTCCCTGAAGTTGATGATTTAAGGATTCCTGGTGAAATTCAAACATGTTACTAAAATATGGAAACAGCTTATTAATTAAGCAATATATGCCCCAAGACGATGAGCAAAAATAGTATTATTTTTGTAAATTTCCGAGAGAAGAAAGTTCTTGATAAAGTTGATTGTAGCACAAAAGAGTTATGATTAAGTCAGCAAGAATATTTGAAGGTGTAGTGGAATAAAAGGACTAGAGGGTATGCTAGAGCAAAAAGTCCTAGAAACACAGGAGTAATGACTGAGAAGAGAAACACGGAAGATAATGGTTATTTCGACAAAGGAAGTAGTTACTTAATGTGGATCATGGTTTCTTCATAAATGTACAAGAGTCTACATTTACCCCATGGAGGTGTACTACAACCCCATAGATCTCTTAGAGTATACTACACCTCGAATACTGAGCTGAACACAGTGAAAATACTCAATGGTTTAATGTATCCTACATCCTCCAAGTGCAAAATACTACTAGAGAGTGGCTTAATTCCACTAATATTATGTTACTAAGTATTATGGGTAATAGATTAATGAAACCTTTAATTCTTCTTCATGAGAATTTGACTTTAGGTTAATTTTCTAACTCTGTTCCCCTGGCAACTTAATAAGGTGGTATGTCCTCTACGTTTCTAAGCAACAAAGATTATGATCGAAAATAACCTCTGTTGGCAAATTTAATCTGGACTCAGAGATCTAAAAACTACTAGATAAGAAGCCATAGCTTCTTATGAGTATGATGATTCTAGGCATTATGTCTTGAGAGACCTCTAGAAGCTATGTCTAAGAAATTGTAACAAAATATATTGGCTCCTATGGAGCATGATACTTTTACCTCATGTCAGATCCTGCACCCACCTGACACACACCTCCTCTTCTTGCAAGTAAGTAGTATAGGCCACTGAAATGTGCAGAAAATGAATGCTTGATGTTTCCATCAAGCATTGGAAACTATATTTTCCATTCTATATCCTCCTCCTTAGTAGTCTAGTATCATATATGGCTTATGAGAGTCTTAGAACCTATTTCTCGATTTGGCAAAATTCCCTGGGTGAGTGTTACACTTCACATGTATGAAGTAATATAGTATGCTAATAAAATATGAGCAGTTCATCACTATTTTGAACTTCATCATCTACAAAGGCCAAATGAGGTTACATTCATAAAAACCTGGGGTTAAGGGATCCCTGGGTGGCGCAGTGGTTTGGCGCTTGCCTTTGGACCAGGGCGCAATCCTGGAGACCCGGGATCGAATCCCACATCAGGCTCCCGGTGCATGGAGCCTGTTTCTCCCTCTGCCTATGTCTCTGCCTCTCTCTCTGTCTCTCTGTGACTATCATAAATAAATAAAAATTAAAAAAAAAACCTGGGGTTAAGAACTGGGGATTGGGAATTCAACACCTTTTGGGGATACAAAATTCAACCCATAATAGAAACATAACCTTGCAGGACTAAAATCATAAAGGTCAGATACATTGCCTCATTATTTAGGCATCCCTGAATTTTGTCAGGTATTTTTAAAATTAGAAGTAGCATAGAAATAATAGATACTTCCTTCGATCACCATTGCAACTTTCTTCCTTCAAGAGTCCAATGATTTCCTCACAAGATGAGACCAAAATGAAGTGAACACTTCCAACCCTTTCTTACCCTCCAAAAGCTTATTCTGATGCAATTTCAAGACATCAAATTCAATAAACATGACAGATATTGAATAAGGAAACTGTATAAGCAGAACATTTAGAAAAATCTGCAATAATTTGTGAGAAGTGTCTATACAAGTGCAAGACACTGGTCTTTTTCACATATTCCATGAGTCAAGCCTTTGTTACAGTATATTTCTGATTTATATACTTGTTAAAAGAGATACAGAGAAATGGGGTACAGTCAGTTGTATGGAATCAGTAAATATTTCAAAGGTGTAAAATAGAATTAAAATGTCAAAGTCAGCTTTATAATTAAAAAAGCAACTTACAATATGACAAATGACATATTCATTACAATTTGCTTCTCAGAAAACTAGAGGTTACCAATTAAAAACCTAAGTTTAAGTCTCTTATTTAAGTTTCCAAAAGCTGTTAAGGAACTCTTCCAAAAATCATCCAGATATATGTTTTCATCATATTTTCAGTCATAGTTTCACTTTTTTAAAGAGATAGTTATATTTGGCTATCAGAAATGCTATCTGAAACATATCCCTAACTTATTTAATGTTACATGTCATTGTTTTCCATTATGATATGCCATAAGGAAATATTTAGTGCCAGGTTGAGTACTCAGGAAAAATTATAAATACACACTTGGCAAAGTTCCTGGGTTAATGATCTATGGGGTAAATACCCAAACACCTCACGTTAAGCAAACTATTTAAAATATCTTTGTAGTGAAATTAAAAAAAAAACATGTTATTGTTAAAAAGATTTATGAAAATCACATGGGATACTACTCAATAATTATCAAATAAACCACTAAAGTTTACCGTATGCTTTTGCAAAAGATCTACTTGTGTAAAGTTTCTGAGCATGTTTGTACCACATTGTGCTAAATTATCATCCTGAAAAAACTCAGAAAGTTCCTCAAATAAATGATTCTATACATATTATGTTTCATTAAAGGTATCCAATATGTCACATAAAGCTATTGCTTTGGACACATATGTTATAAAAAATACCAAAATGGTAGGAGAACTTAACATTTCTTTCCATATCCACAAAACTTCTTTTCTTTTCTTTTTTTTTCCATTTTTGAGATATTTGACAAGATTTACTGTAGTATAATATGTCTTATCTCCTACATTGAACTTGAAGCTATAAAAAGTTGCAATAAAGGCAGGGTAAGTCCTTATACCTCTTCTAGGTGGACTGGGCTTATTATTATTATTATGCTGTGAAGGATAACCATGTTAGTCCTCTAGGTTTACATTAGCTTTCCTTCCTCATTTGAAAAGGAACTTGTCTATGCTATTTTTTGATTAACTATCTTCTAATTAATCCAAATAGTCTTTGCACTGCCACTCTGAAAATTCCAAAAATTCTTCAATTTAATCCATGTTTAAGTACCTGTGAGAGAGGAGGGAAGAGCAAGATGGTGGAAGAGTTGGGGCCCTCAACTCACCTGGCCTGACAAACTTACCTAGATGAATTTCAAAACATCCTGAACACCTACTTATTCGACCTGAGATTCAAAGAGAGAATAGCTGGTATGCTACAGAGAGAAAAGTTTTGGCTTTCTAAAAGATAGAAAGGCTAAATAAATAAATAAAAATAAAGTTGGGAGGGGCACTAAGAGGAGCACAGCTCTCACTGAGCCCGGCACCTGGCAGGGGATGGGGCATCTCCCCCAGGCACAGACACCTGAGAATCAGCACCGCAGGCCCCTCCCCCAGAAGACCAGCTGGAAGAACTGGGGAAGAGCAAGTTTATTGACCAAGCAGCACTGAAATCTCCATGACTGAGGGAAAATCAAGGGAAAATAGAATCTAGAACTAGAGGGCCCCTTTTTCCCCCCTTTTCCATTATGACTCATTTTCATATTAGACTAAAAATTTCCAGTATTTTTTCTCTTTTCCCACCTTAACTATAATATTTTACCACCTCTTCATTTTTAAGTTTTTTTCCTTTTTGACTTTCATATTTCTACAATTGTATGTCTTAGATGTATTTTTCACTTCTGGATTCCCTTCAACATAATTTAATTTTGGGAGATATATGAGTTATGGGTTTTTGTTTCTTGCTTTTTCTGCCTCGTTTTGTTTTACAATGGTGTAAGTTAATACCTTTTAACACACGTCAACATACACCCAGAAACAAGTGGAATAATGTGCTGATTCATTCTGTGAGATTATATTCTCTCTTCCTTCCCATTCTGCACCCCCCTCTTTTATCTTGTTTATGTTTTGGTGTTCAAAACACCAAAACACCACCTAAATTTTTTAAATTTAGGATAAATTCAAATAAATTTAGGATAGAGCATGCTCTAACATACAGAAAAATATACACTCAAAACCAAGAGGATTACCCTCTAGGTCCCCTCAGGTAGACTACATTATCTCCACTGTCATTTATTCACCACCACCATCCCCCGCTGCCCCCCTGCCTTTTTTCTCTTATTTACTTTTTTTCTATTTTCCTTTTTTTTTCTTATTCTCTGTGGTTTTTGACCTTTTATTTTTACTAATTTGTTTTAAAATTTGTTTTTCACTTTAGTGATCCTTTTGTTTTATGTTGCTCTGTTTTTTTTATTATTTTTATTTATTTATTTTTATTTTTTTGGTCTCTGACCTCTTCGGAATCATCTAGGGTATATTTTACTTAGGGTGTGGTTGATATTTTTGTTTCAGCCCACTCATACAGCCACTCTGCACTGGACAAAGTAACTAGAAGGATTCACCAAAAAAGGAAGAACCAGTAATAGTACTCTCTGTAACAGAGTTACAGAATTTGGATTTAAATCCGATGTCAAAAAGTCAATTCAGAAGTACAAATACAAAGCTACAGGTGGCTCTGGAAAAAAGCCTAAAGACTCTAGAGACTTTGTTATTGCAGAAGTGAGATCTAATCAGGCCTAAATTAAAAAGAGACTAAATGAGATGCAATCCAAACTGGATTTCCTAACTGCTAGGGTTAATGAGGTGGAAGAGAGAATGGGTGACATAGAAGACAAGTTGATGGTAAGGAAGAAAGCTGAGGAAAAAAGAGAAAAACAATTAAGAGCCAATGAAGAAAGGGTTAGGGAAATAAATGATAGCTTGATAAGGAAGAATTTACATATAATTTGACTCCAGAAGAGACTGAGAGATAGATAGGACCACAAAGTATATTTGAACAAACCATAGCTGAGAACTTCCCTAATTTGGGGAGGGAAACAAGCATTCAGATCCAAGAGTTAGAGATGACCCCCCCCAATCAATACAAACCATTCCACACCTCACATTTAATAGTAAAGCTTGCAAATTTCAAAGATTAAGAGAAAATTCTTTTTTTGATAATAAATTTATTTTTATTGGTGTTCAATTTACCAACATACAGAATAACACCCAGTGCTCATCCCGTCAAGTGCCCCCCTCAGTGCCCATCACCCATTCACCCCCACCCCCCCCACCCTCCTCCCCTTCCACCACCCCTAGTTCATTTCCTAGAGTTAGGAGTCTTTATGTTCTGTCTCCCTTTCTGATATTTCCCACACATTTAAGAGAAAGTTCTTAATGCAGCATGAGACAAGAGATTCTTAATTTATATGGGGAGAAATACCAGATTAACAGCAGACCTCTCCACAGAGACCGGTCAGGCCAGAAAGGGCTGGCAGGATATATTCACGGTCCTAAATAAGAAGACTTCCATTCAGAATAGGAGAGAAAAAGAGCTTCCAGAATAGGCAGAAACTGAAAGACTATGTGACCACCAAACCATCTCTACAATAAATATTAAAGGGGACCCTGTAGAAGAAAGAGGGAGTTCAAGGAAATAATCCACAAAAACAGGGACAGAATAGGTATTACGATAACACTATAAATTCATATCTTTCAATAGTTACTCTGAATGTGAATGGGCTAAATGATCCCATCAAAAGACACAGGGTATCAGACTGGATAAAAAAGAAAGTCCCATCTATTTGCTGTCTTACAAAAGACTCATTTTAGACCTAAGGACACTTCCAGCCTGTAAATGAAGGAGTGGAAAACCATCTACCATTCAGATGCTCCTCAAAGGAAAGCTGGGGTAGCAATCCTCAAATCAGACCAATTAAAGTTTATCTCAAAGACTGTAGTAAGAGATGAAGACAGACACTATATCATACTTAAAGGATCAATCCAGCAAGAAGACCTACCAATCATGAATATGTATGCTCTTAATGTGGGAGATGCCAAGTATATCAATTAATAATGCCAAGTATAGCAATTAATAACCAAAGTAAAGAGATACTTAGAAAATAATACACTAGACTCGTGGGCCTTGGCGATCCGTGGGGTGCACCTGCGCAGCTGTGGATGCCGCAGGTTTTTGAAACATGAATTGTTCACTCTTCTTGTCTGCCCTTTGCTTGTGAATAGCCTCAGCAGCTCCAAAACTCGATCAAAGCTTAAATGCACAATGGTACCAGTGGAAGGCAATGCACAGATTATATGGCATGAATGAAGAAGGATAGAGGAGAGCAGTGTGGGAGAATATGAAAATGATTGAACTGCATAATGGAGAATATAGCCAAGGGAAACATGGCTTCACAATGGCGATGAATACCTTTGGTGACATGACCAATGAAGAATTCAGGCAGGTGATGAATGACTTTCCAAACCAGAAGCACAAGAAAGGGAAAGTGTTCCAAGAACCTATCTTTGCTGAGATCCCCAAATCTGTGGACTGGAGAGAGAAAGGCTACGTAACTCCTGTGCAGAATCAGGGTCAGTGTGGTTCTTGTTGGACTTTTAGTGCAACTGGTGCCCTCAAAAGACAGATGTTCCGGAAAACAGGCAAACTTGTGCCACTGAGTGAGCAGAACCTGGTGGACTGCTCTAAGGCTCAAGGCAATGAGGGCTGCAGTGGTGGCCTGATGGATAACGCCTTTCATCATGTTAAAGACAATGGAGGCCTGGATTCAGAGGAATCTTATCCATATCTTGGAAAGGACATAGAGACCTGTAACGACAAGACTGAGTGTTCTGCTGCTAATGACACTGGCTTCATGGACCTCCCTCAATGGGAAAAGACCCTAATGAAGGCAGTGGCAACTCTAGGGCCCATCTCTGTTGCTACTGATGCAGGCATTTCCAGGGCTACAAGTCAGGCATTTATTTTGATCCAGACTGCAGCAGCAAAGATCTAGATCATGGTGTTCTGGTGGCTGGCTATGGCTTTGAAGGAACAGATTCAAATAATAAGTTTTGGATTATCAAGAACAGTTGGGGTCCAGAATGGGGCTGGAATGGCTATATAAAAATGGCCTAAGACCAGAACAACCATTGTAGAATTGCCACAGCAACCAGCTATCCCATTGTGTGAGCTGATGGACCACAAGATTAGAGGACTTGAGGATAGCACATCTGGAGGAAGTTTACCTTAAAATTGACCATACTCTTATTGTGTAAGATAAGACACTTGAATCATTGAGAATCCAAGTTGTGATTTGAATTCTGTGATATTTTTATCAGGGTAAACATCACCACTGCTTTCATTACTGTTATATATGGCTTTATAATGTTGAACACTTATTACTTAATTCTAAAATTTTTGACTTCTTATTTTTTCAAAGGATATATAAACTTTACCTTTTCAAATAAATTTTAATTCAATAAGTAGAGGAAGAAAAAAATAAAATAATACACTAATCGTAGGAGACTTCAACACAGTACTTGTCAGTAAATATCAGATCTTCTAAGCATGACATCACCAAAGAAACAAGGGCCTTAAATTATACACTGGACCAGATGGATTTCACAGATGTTTACAGAACTTTCTAACTGAACACAACTGAATACACATTCTTCCCAAGTGCACATGGAACTTTCTCCAGAATAGACCACACACTAGGTCACAAATGAGGTCTCAACCGATACCAAAAGATAGGATTGCCCCCCTGCATATTTTCAGACCACAATGCTTTGAAACTAGAACTCAGTCATAAGAAGAAATTTGGAAGAAATTCAAACACATGGAGGTTAAAGAGCATCCTACTAAAAGATGAATGGGTCAACCAGGAAATTAGAGAAGAATCTATGGATTCAGGGAAACTAATGAAAATGCAGATACAACCATTCAAAAAATTTGGGATACAGCAAAGAGGTCCCAAGAAGGAAATACATCTCAATACAAGCCTCCTTCAAAAAATTGGAAATAACTCAAATACACAAGCTAAACTTGCACCTAAATGAACTGGAGAAAGAACAGCACATAAAGCCTACACCAAGCAGAAGAGGGGAGATAATAAAGATTCAAGCAGAACTCAATGAAACAGAGACCAGAAGAACTGCAGAACAGATAAAAAAAGAAAAACAGGAGTTGGTTCTTTGAAAGAATTAATAAGATAGATAAACCCTTAGCCAGCCTTATGAAAAAGAAAAAAAAAAAACCTCAAGGTAATAAACTCACAAAAGAAAGAGGAGAGATCAGAACCATACCAAGGAAATACAAATGATTTAAAAAAACATTTTATGAGCAGCTATAAGCCAATAAATTAGGCAATCTAGAAGAATTGGATGCAGTTCTGGAAAAATCACAAATGACCAAAACTAGAACAAAACGAAATAGAAAACCTGAACAGGCCAATAACCAGCGAGGAAATTGAAGCAGTTATCAAAAACCTGCCAAGTCGCAAAATTCCAGGGCCAGATGGCTTCCGAGGGGAAGTCTATCAAATGTTTAAAGAGGAAATAATATTCTACTAAAGCTGTTCTGACGGATAAAAAGGGATGGAATGAATACTTCAAAATTTGTTCTAACAGGCCAGCATCACCTTGATTCCAAAACCAAAGACCGCACCAAAAAGGACAATTATAGAACAATATCCCTGATGAACATGGATGCAAAATTTCTCAACAAGATACTAGCCAATAGGATCCAATAGTACATTAAGAGGATTATTCACCATGACCAAGTGGGATTTATCCCTGAGATGCAAGGTTGGTTTAACACTCATAAAGCAATCAACGTGATTGATCATATCAACAAGAGAAAAAACAAGAACCATATGATCCTCAATAGATGCAGAGAAAGCATTTGACAAAATACAGCATCTATTCCTGATCAAAACTCTGCAGAGTGTAGGGATAGAGGGAACATTCCTCAGCATCTTAAAAGTCATCTATGAAAAGCCCACAGCAAATATCATTCAATGGAAAAACACTGGGAGCCTTTCCACAAGATCAGGAACACAACAGGGATGTCCACTGTCACCACGGCTATTCAACACATAGTACTAGAAGTCCTAGCCTCAGCAACCAGACAACAAAAAGAAATCAAAGGCATTCAAATTGGTAAAGAAGTCAAACTCTCCCTCTTTGCAGACGACATGATACTTACTGTACACAGAAAACCCAGAAGATCCACCCCAAGATTGCTAGAACTCATACAGCAATTCAGTAATGTGGCAGGAGACAAACATCAATGCATAGCAATCAGTGGCATTTCTCTACACTATCAATGAGACTGAAGAAAGAGAAATTAAGGAGTCAATCCCATTTACACTTGCACTCAATAGCATAAGACACCTAGGAATAAACCTAACCAAAGTGATGCCCTAAAAACTACAGAACACTTCTGAAAGAATTTGAGGAAGACACAAAGAGATGGAAAAATATTCCATGCTCATGGATTGGCAGAATTAATACTGTGAAAATGTCAATGCTACCCAGGAAAATTTACACATTCAAAGGAATCCCTATCAAAATACCACGGACTTTCTTCAGAGAGTTGGAAAAAATCATCTTAAGATTTGTATGGAATCAGAAAAGACAGCGGGGGGAATATTGAAAAAGAAAACCAGAGCCGGGGGCATCACCATGCCGGGTTTCAAGCTGTACTACACAGCTGTGATCTTCAAGATAATGTAGTATTGGCACAAAAACAAGACACATAGGTCAATGGAACAGAATAGAGAACCTAGAAATGGGCCCTCAACTCTATGGTCAATATTCGACAAAACCAGAAAGTATATCCACAGGAAAAAGGATAGTCTCTTCAATAAATGGTGCTGGGAAAATTGGACAGCCACGTGCAGAAGAATGAACCTATACCATTCTCTTACACCATACACAAAGATAAACTTAAAATGGATGAAAGATCTAAATGTGAGACGAGAATTCCTCAAAATCCTGGAGGATAACACAGGCAATACCTTTTTTAACTTGGCCGCAGCAAGTTCGTGCAAGATAAATCTATGAAGGCAAAGGAAACAAAAGCAAAAACGAACAACTTTA
>NW_024570348.1:0-8796 GCF_018345385.1 Vulpes lagopus | reverse complement strand
AATCTAGCGATTTCCTAGTATTTCCTGTGTGAGCCAGGTGCTACATCCTAAGTGCCATACGAGAGAAGCTAGCTGAACGCCTTTGTTCAAAATAAGCAACTTACTCGTGAAGAGGTTCAGCTTCAACCTCTGTCCCTCACATTTGCACACTGCCCACAGAATGAGTTTTCCAACATCTGCACCAAGAAGCCGTTTATCAGAGGCATGTGAGACACAAGTGAATAACAGACCTGGATGGTGGTCTCCAGCTGCAAGGTGGAGTGGTATTCTGATACCTCCTGGCTTAGAGTACTGCTACGTTCTCAGTGCCGTAAAAACGCAGCTAGTTGAAAGCGGCTTCCTAGGCATGCTTCCTTGTGCGAGCTGAGGTCAGGGCAGTGACCCTCTCTGCATCCTGACGCCTTTAGATCATAGTTCCCCCCCACATCCTTATGTTAGGCGCCGGAAAGGTTGTGTGAAAAGCATGTGGAAGTGACAGGATTCCCTCCTCAAGTGTATCTGATCTCAATACAGACATTGCGAAACGTCTTGTTCAATGAGAGTGTAGCTTCGGTCCTAGCTGCCCACAAAGCGTCCTAGCAGACATCTGCCTGCTAAGCATACACACTTCCGAGAGTTGAGCTATGGACTGTCCCTCCCACATCCTGCCTGCAGGTACACCGCGCTCCTAACAGGCCTATCCCCATATCGTGACTTGAAGAGTTGTGAGAGGTAATGGAAAGTCCCGGCACAGCAAACAGTGCATCCAGCTCAATTCTAGCGATATCCTAGTATTTCTTGTGTGAGCCAGGTGCTACATCCTACGTGCCATACGAAGAGAAGCTAGCTGAACGCCTTGTCAAAAGCAACTTGCTTCGGAGAGTTATCCCACCCTCATCCTCATAGTTGCACACTGCCGTCAGACGAGTTTCGAGACATCTGCACCTCAGCAGTTTGCCAGAAGGCGATGATAGACGCAAGTGGAAAAGCTGACCTTGGATGGTGTCTCCAACTGCAGTGGAGTGTATTCTGGGTACTTCCTGGCTTAGAGTACTGCTCAGTGCCCTAGGAACGCAGCTAGTTGAAAGCTGGCTTCTAGCATGCTTCCTTGTGCGAGTGATGTCAGGGCATGGGACCCTCCCCCATCCTAACTGCCCCTACAGATATGTCTCAGCATCCCCTATGTTAGGCGCCGGGAAACACGTAGTGTGGAAAAGCATGTGGAGTGAGTACGGATTCTCCTCAAGTGTATCTGTGTCAATACAGACATTGCAAAAGTCCTTGTTCAAATGAGATGTGTAGGCTCGGTCCTAGCTGCACAATTAGTGTCTGGCAGGCATCTGCCTGCAAAGCGTACACACTTCTGAGATTTGAGCTTATGGCCTTTCGCTCCCACATCCTGATGCCTTACGGTTCGCTTGCACAGCATTTCGTTCAACGCGGGAAGGAGCCGAGAGAACCAAGTGAACTGGCTTGTCAATTTCGTGCCTAGCACCAGCTGCCTGCAACAGGCATGCACACTCCTTTGGGTTGAGCTTATGGCTTTCTTCTACCTCCCACATGCTCCTTGACCCCCCGCCTGTTACCCTTGCAGCCAAGGGATTTCGTTGGACACGGGATTCAAGCCTTAGTGGAGAGGCAAGTGGCGCTTAGCTCATTCCATGACTTCTGACGACTTCCACCCTCAAGATGGGTGGGCATACTAACTCCAACCCTGAGGACCTTGTTTGCTAGTCTCTCAGAAGAACTTTCTTCTGTGAGATGAGCTGACTTGCGGTTACTTCCCAGTTCCACACTGCATGACATGGAGTTACGAACATCCTCAAGGACATGTTTGTCAGAAGCTCATGGGACGCAAGGGGCATGCTGCAGGCTCAATGGTGCTGTACTACTCGGTGCAGTAGAGCGGTATAAACGCAACGTCCTGACTTCCAGTGCGGCTGCGTTCTCACGGCCAGTAGATTACAGTAGTGGGAAAAGCTGCATTCGGGGCTTGCTACCTATGGAGAGTGTGGCTCAAAGAAGGACCCTCCGACCTCGGGTGCCGTGTGGGTGGTGCAGCCAAAAATATCATGTCAGGTGCAGAGGAAGAGTGGTGTGAGAATTGCGTGTGGAAGCGTCCGGCTTGTCGTCCACGCAATCTGAGTGAATACAGCGATTGCCACGCTTGTTCAATTAGTGTGTAGCTGGTTCTAACTCCCCTGTATGAGTTTTTTGGGGCGGAGCAGACATCTGCTTCCTAGGCATACACAATCCTGAGAGTTGAGCTTTATGCCTGGTCCCTCCCACTTCCGCCTGCAGGTACACTTCGCTCGTAATCAGGCCTAGGTTCGATGCGTGACTGAAGTGTTTGTGAAGGTAAATGGAAAGTCCGGGCCACAAGACAGTGCCTCCTAGCTCAATCTAGCCGATTTCCTAGTATTTCCTGTGTGAGCCAGGTGCTACGGATTGCTAAGAGCCAACGAGAGAAACTAGCTGAACACCTTGTCCCTAAAGGAACTTACTTCGGAGAGTTGTCTCAACCTCATTCCCTCACGAGTTCACACTGCCCACCGAATGAGTTTTCCAACAATCAGCACCAGAGCCGTTTATCAGAGGCTTGTTAGACCACAAGTGGAATAAGCAGACCTGGATGGTGTCACCCAGCTGCAGTGGAGTGGTATTCAGAGTACCTCCTGGCTTAGAGTACTGCTAACGTTCTCAGTGCCCTAAAAACGAACTGATGAAAGCTGGCTTCTAGGCATGCTTCCTTGTTGCAGCTGAGGTCAGGGCAGGACCCTCCTGCATCCTGACTGTGCCTTTAGACATAGTTCCCAGCATCCTTATGTTAGGAGGGGCGCCGGAAGAGGTTGGTGAAAAGCATGTGGAAGTGACAGGATTCTCTCACCTCAAGTGGTATCTGATCTGAAATACAGACATTGCAAACGTCCTGTTTCAATGATAGTGTAGCTCGGTCCAGCTTCCACAAGCGTCTAGCAGACATCTGCCTGCCACAGCATACAACACTTCCGAGAGTTGAGCTTATGGGGACTGTCCTCCCACATTCTGCCGGCACGTACACCGCGCTCCTAAAAGGGCTTACACCGGATGGCGTTATGACTGAGTGTTGTGAGACGTAAGTGGAAAGTCCGGCACACAAGATAGCTGCATCCAAGCTCAATCTAGTGTATTTCCTAGTATTTCCTGTAGTGAGCCAGGATGCTACATCCTAAGTGCCATACGAGAGAAGCTAGCTGAAGCCTAAGTCCAAAAGGAACTTGGCTCGGAGAGGTTCGATCTCACCACTCAGTCCTCACTGTTTTGCACACTGCTGCAGAACGACGTTTCGAAACATCTGCACCTCCAAGCAGGTTTGCCAGTGGCTTGTGAGACGCAAGTGGAATAGCGCGACTTGGATGTGTCTCAAACGCAGTGAGTGGTATTCTGGGTTTTCCTGGCTTAGAGTACTTGCTGCATTTTCAGTGCCATAGGAACGCAGCTAGTTGAAAAGGCTGGCTTCTAGGCATGCTTCCTTGTGCGGAGCTGATGTCAGGGCAGGAACCCTCCCCATCCTAACTGCCCCTACAGATAGGTTCAGATCCCTATGTTAGGCGCCGAACTCGTAGTGTGAAAAGCATGTGGAAGTGACAGGATTCTCCTCCAAGTGTATCTGATGTCAATACAGACATTGCAATCGTCCTTGTTTCAAATGAGAGTGTAGCTCGGTACTAGCTCCATCAATTTGTGTCTGGCATGCATCTGCTGCAAAAGGCCTACACACTTCTTGAGAGTTGCGCTTATGGCCTTTCGTCCACATCCTGATGCCTCTGTACGGATCGCTTGAACAGCATTCGTTCTACGCGTGGACAGGAGCCGACGAGAGAGAGAACCAAGTGACTGGCGCTTGTCAATTTCGTTGCCTAGCACACAGACTGCCTCCAAGGCATGCACACTCTTTTGGGTTGAGCTCATTGGCTTCTACCTCCCACATTGCTGACCGCCTGTACCCTTTGCAGCCAAGGGATTTCGTTGGACCGGGATTCAAGTTTGGGAGAGGCAAGTGTCTTCTCTTTAGCAGTCCATTCCAGTGATTATGACGACTTCCTCCGTCAGATGGGTGGTGCATACTAACCTTCAACCTGAGGACCTAGTTGCTAGCTCTCTCTCTAAGAACTTTTCTTCTGTGAGATAGCTGACTTGCGGTACTTCCCAGTTCCTCACTGCCTGCACATGGAGTTAAGAACATCCTCACCGGACATGTTTGTCAGAAGCTCATGGGACGCAAGGGGCAAGTGCAGGCCTCGATGGTGCTGTCACTCGGTTGCAGTAGAGCGGTTATAAAACGCAACGTCCTGACTTCCAGTGCTGCTGACGTTCTCTCGGCAGTAGAAACGCAGCTAGTGGAAAGCTGCATTCGGGGCTTGCTTCATTTGAGAGTTGAGCTTCAAAGAAGGACCTCCGCCTCGGTGCCCTTGCGGGTGGAGCTGCCAACATCCTCATGTCAGGTGCAGAGAGAGGTGTTGAGAAATGCGTTGTGGAAGCGTCGGCTGTCGTCACGCACTCTGAGTTGGGGGGGGGCATGACAGCGAGTGCACCGTCCTTGTTCAATAAGTGTGTAGCTAGCGTTCTAACTCCCCTGTTATGAAGTGGGGAGCAGGGACATTCTGCCTCCTAGGGCATACTCAATCGAGAGTTTGAGCTTATGGCCTTGTCCCTCCCACATCCTGCCTGCAGGTACACCGCGCTCCTATCATGCCTAGCCCCGATGCGTGACTGAAGTGTTGTGAGAGGTAATGGAAAGTCCCGGCACACAAGACTAGTGCATCCAAGCAGAAACTAAGCGATTTCGTAGTATTTCCTGATGTGAGCCAGGTGCTACATCCTAAGTGCCATACGAGAGAAGCTAGCTGAAGCCTAAGTCCAAAAGGAACTTGGCTCGGAGAGGTTCGATCTCACCACTCAGTCCTCACTGTTTTGCACACTGCTGCAGAACGACGTTTCGAAACATCTGCACCTCCAAGCAGGTTTGCCAGTGGCTTGTGAGACGCAAGTGGAATAGCGCGACTTGGATGTGTCTCAAACGCAGTGAGTGGTATTCTGGGTTTTCCTGGCTTAGAGTACTTGCTGCATTTTCAGTGCCATAGGAACGCAGCTAGTTGAAAAGGCTGGCTTCTAGGCATGCTTCCTTGTGCGGAGCTGATGTCAGGGCAGGACCCCTCCCCCCCCAAATTGCCCCTACAGATGGGGCCTTCAGCCCCCCTTTGTTAGGCCCCGGAAACCAAGATGTGAAAAGCATGTGGAAAGTGACGGTTTTCCCCTTAAAGTGAAACCGTTTTAAAACCCAGAAAAATTGAAAAACGCCCTTGTTAAATTTAGAGTGAGCCGGTTATTTTATAAAATTAGTGCCGGGCGGCATTCCCTGCAAAGCTTTAAAACATTTTTGAGATTTTTGAGTTAGGGCCCTTTCCGCCCCACTCCTGATCCCTGTAGGGTTGCTTGCCCCCTTTTTGTTCAAACGCGGGACAGGACCCGAAAGAAAAACCCAAGGGGCCTGGCTTTTTAAATTTTGGGGCCTTCCCAAAAACCATTTCGCCCCCCCCCCCCCCTCCAAAAGGCCCTTTGCAAACCCCTTTGGGGTTGAGTTTAATGGCTTCAACCCCCCCAAACAGCTGACCCCGCCTTTTCCCCTTTTTGCACCCAAAGGGGGATTTCGTTGGACAGGGGGTTTAAAGGCTTTGGGGGGGGAAAGATGCCTTTTTAAAGGCCCCAATCCAGTAAATTTGCCCGATTTCCTCCCAATGGGGGTCCATTAAACTTCCCCCCCGGGGCCCTAGTTGCTGGGCCCCTTCTTAGAAAAAACCTTTCTTCTGGAGTGAGCTAAACTTGGGGTTTTCCCCATTCCCACGGCCTCCCAAAAGGGAATTCCCAAACCATCCCCCCGGCCCCCATGTTTTTCAGAACTCATGGGCCCCCCAAGGGGGCCCAAAGCTGCAGGTAAAGGGGGTTGCTGTCATTGGGTTTCAGTATGCGGTTTTTATAAAAGAAACCGTCCTGATTTCCAGTGGGGGGGGGTTTTTCCCCGGGCCCCAGTAAAAACCAGCTATTTGGAAAAGCGCATTCGGGGCTTGCTCCCTTTGGGGGAGTTGAGCTCAAAAAAAGGACCCTCCCCCCTGGGGGTTCCCCTTTGCGGTGGAGGAAAACATCCCTCGCCCGGGTGCGAGAGAGGTTTTTTTGGGAAAAGGGTGTGGAGGTGGCCCGTCTCACGAAAATCTTATTTGAATTTCCCGCGTTCCCAAGGCCCTTTTAAATTTAAAGGAGTGTAGCTTGGGTTCCCAAACCCCCCTGTATGGGGGGGGAAACCCAGACATCTTTCCTCCTCAAAAACCCCCTCCTAAAGAGTGAGCTTATGGCTGTCCCTCCCAAATCCGGCCGGGTTTACCCCTTCCCCGAACCCGGCCTAGGTTTCCAAACCCGGTGACTGAATGTTTAAAGGGGTTTAAAGGAAAGCCGGGCCAAAAAAAGACTTTTTCCCCCTTTAAGTAAATTCTAGCGATTTCCTATTTTTTCCTGTTTAAAAACCAAAGGTGTTTCAACCCTAAGTCCCTTTACAAAGGAAGTTTACCCTAAAAACCCTTCCCCCAAAAGGGCCACTTTATTTCGGAGGTTAGCTAAACCTCGTCCCCACATTTGCCCCACTGCCCCAGAAGGGTTTCCAACATTGACCCAGAGCCTTTTTATAGGGGCCTTTGAAAACAATTTAAATAACCCCAAAAACCTGGAGGTTTCCACAGCAGGGGAAAGTGGTTTCGGGGAAACCCTCCTGGTTAGAGTACTCCCAAAAGTTCCTGTGCCCCTTTAAAAACGAAGCAATTTTAAAAGCGGGCTTTGGGTTTCTTTCCTTGTGCGGGGCCTGGGTGGGGGCCCGGGAAACCCTCCCCCATCTGCCCTCCCGTAGACTTTTTTTCCCCAAAGATTTATGTTGGGGCCCCGGGAAGGGGTTGTTTTAAAAGCATGTGGAATTTTAAACCAAGGAAACTTCCCTCAATGTATTGATCTCAATACAAATTGAAAACGCCCTTGTTAATGAGAGTGTACCCTCGGCCCTTTAGCCCCCAAAAAAGGGTCAAGAGACATCTGCCTGAAAAGCTACAATTTCCCGAGATTTTTGAGCTTTGGACTTCCCCCCCCACATCCTCCCTCCCATTTTTAAAAGGCTTCCAAAAGGCCCCTACCCGATCGTGACTGAAGTGTTGTGAGAGGAAATTTGGAAAGCCCCGGACACAAGACAGTGAACCCAAAAGCTCAACCCAACGATTTCCTATTTTTTTTCCCTTTGGGTGGCCAGGTGCTCCCACCTTTAAGTGCCATACGGGGAAAAGTATTGAACCCCTTGCCCAAAAGAACTTTTGGGGGTTTTGACTACCCCAGTCCCTACAGTTGCACACTGCCTGCAGAAGAGTTTCGAACATCTGCACCTAGCAGTTTGCCAGAGGCTTTGTGGACGCAAGTGGAATAAGCGGACTTGGATGGTGTTCTCAACTGCATTGGAACATGTATTCTGGGTACTTCCTGGCTAGAGTACTGCCTGCATTCTCAGTGCTAAGGAACGCAGCTAGTTGAAAGCTGGCTTCTAGGCATGTTCATTGTGCGAGTTAGAGGTCAGGGGGCAGGACCCTTCCCATCCTAACTGCCCCTACAGATAGGTCTCAGCATCCCTATGTTAGGTGCCGGAAAACACGTAGGTTAGTGTGAAAAGCATGTGGAAGTGACAGGATTCTCCTCAAGTGTATCTGTGTCCAATTCAGACATTGCAAACGTCCTTGTTCAATGAGAGTGTACCTCGGTCTAGCTGCCATCAATTAGTGTCTGGCAGGCATCTGCCGGCAAAAGCGTACACCTTCTGAGAGTTGAGCTTATGGCCTTTCGCTCCCACATCCTGATGCTGTACGGTTCGCTTGCACAGCATTTCGCTTCTACGCGGGGACAGGAGCAGAGAGAGAACCAAAGGGACTGGTCTGTCAATTTCGTGCCTAGCACACAGTGCTCCTAAGGCATGCACACTCCTTTGGATTGAGCTTTTGCTTCTACCTCCCACATGCTGACCGCCTGTACCTTGCAGCCAAGGGATGATTTCGTTGGCACGGGAAGGATTTCTAGCTTGTGAGAGGGCAAGGATCGCTTAGTCTCAATACCAGTGACTTCTGGACGATTCTCCCACAGAAGGGGTGCGTGGCATACTAACTTCCAACCGTGAGGACCTAAGTTGATAGCTCTCTCTCAGCAGAGAACTTTCTTTTCTGTGAGATGAGCGGACTTTGCGGTACTCCCAGTTCCACACTGCCTGCACAATGGAGTACGAAACTCCTCACCGCGGACTGTTTAGTCAGAAGCTCATGGGACGCAAAGAGGGGCAAGCTGCAGGCTCAATGGTGCTGTCACTCGGTGCAGTAGAGCGGTATTATATAAACGCAAGTCCTGGACTTCCAGTGCTGCTGCGTTCTCACGGCAGTTGGAATAAGCTAGTGGAAAGACTGCATCGGGGGCTCTTGCTACCTGTGGAGGAGTTGAGTCAAAGAAGAACCTCCCGCCTCGGGTTTGCCCTTGGGGTGGAGCTGCCAACATACTCATGTCAAGGTGCAGAGAGAGGTGTTGAGAATGCGTGTAAGGTCCCGGCTTGTCGTCACGCAAATTGAGTTGAATACAGCCGATTGCCAACGTCACTTGTCAATTAGAGTGGTAGCTGGTTCTAACTCCCCTGTAGAGTGGGGAAAGCCAGACATCTGCTTCCTAGGATACACAATAATGACACAGGTGCTAACTGGCAGCTATGGCCTGTAC
>NW_024570347.1:0-9598 GCF_018345385.1 Vulpes lagopus | reverse complement strand
TTTGTCAGAGGCTTGTGAGACGCAAGTGGAATAAGCAGACCTGGAGGGTGTCTCCAGCTGCAGTGGTAAGTGGTATACTAGTACGCCTGGCTTAGTACATGTACAGTTCTCAGTTGCCGAGGAACGGCAGCTAGTTGAAGCGGGATTGGGGATGCTTCCTTCTGTTGAGCTGACTTCAGGCAGGAGCCCTCCCGCCTTCTGACTGCGTTGACGTAGGTCCAGCATCTTAAGTATAAGATTACGGAAGAGGTTGTGTGAAGAGCATGTGAGGAAGTGACAGGATTCTCCTCAGGTGTATCAGACCTCAATGCAGACATTGCAACCGTCCTACTGTTCAATGAGAGTGTAGCTCGGTCCTAGCTCCCATCAAAGTGTCTAGCAGACCATCTGCCTGCAACGCATACACACTTCCTAGAGTTGGGCTAATGGACTGTCCCTCCCACATCCTGCCTGACGTACACCGCGCTCCTAAACGGCCCTAGCCCGATGCGTGCCTGAAGTGTTGTGAGAGGGTAAGTGGAAAGTCCCGGCCCACAAGACTAGTGCATCCAAGCTCAACCCAGCGATTTCCTAGTATTTCCTGTGTGAGCCAGGTGCGACATCCTAAGTGCCATACGAGAGAAGCTAGCTGAACGCCTTGTCCGAAAGCAACTTACTTCGGAGAGTTGAGCTCACCCTCAGTCCCTCACAGTTGCACACTGCCTGCAGAAAGAGTTTCCAACATCTGCACCACAGCCGTTTGTCAGAGGCTTGTGAGACGCAAGTGGAATAAGCAGACCTGGAGGGTGTCTCCAGCTGCAGTGGAGTGGTATTCTGGGTACCTCCTGGCTTAGAACACTGTTACGTTCTCAGTGCCCGAGGAACGCAGCTAGTTGAAAGCTGGCTTGTAGGCGTGCTTCCTTGTGCGAGCTGAGTTCAGGGCAGGACCCTCCCGCATTCTGACTGCCCGTAGACGTAGGTCCCAGCATCCTTATGTTAGGTGCCGGAAGAGGTTGTGTGAAGAGCATGTGGAAGTGACAGGATTCTCCTCAGGTGTATCTGATCTCAATGCAGACATTGCAAACGTCCTTGTTCAATGAGAGTGTAGCTCGGTCCTAGCTCCCATCAAAGTGTCTAGCAGACATCTGCCTGCAAAGCATACACACTTCCGAGAGTTGGGCTTATGGACTGTCCCTCCCACATCCTGCCTGCACGTACACCGCGCTCCTAACAGGCCTAGCCCCGATGCGTGCCTGAAGTGTTGTGAGAGGTAAGTGGAAAGTCCCGGCCCACAAGACTAGTGCATCCAAGCTCAACCCAGCGATTTCCTAGTATTTCCTGTGTGAGCCAGGTGCGACATCCTAAGTGCCATACGAGAGAAGCTAGCTGAACGCCTTGTCCGAAAGCAACTTACTTCGGAGAGTTGAGCTCACCCTCAGTCCCTCACAGTTGCACACTGCCTGCAGAAAGAGTTTCCAACATCTGCACCACAGCCGTTTGTCAGAGGCTTGTGAGACGCAAGTGGAATAAGCAGACCTGGAGGGTGTCTCCAGCTGCAGTGGAGTGGTATTCTGGGTACCTCCTGGCTTAGAACACTGTTACGTTCTCAGTGCCCGAGGAACGCAGCTAGTTGAAAGCTGGCTTGTAGGCGTGCTTCCTTGTGCGAGCTGAGTTCAGGGCAGGAGCCTCCCGCATTCTGACTGCCCGTAGACGTAGGTCCCAGCATCCTTATGTTAGGTGCCGGAAGAGGTTGTGTGAAGAGCATGTGGAAGTGACAGGATTCTCCTCAGGTGTATCTGATCTCAATGCAGACATTGCAAACGTCCTTGTTCAATGAGAGTGTAGCTCGGTCCTAGCTCCCATCAAAGTGTCTAGCAGACATCTGCCTGCAAAGCATACACACTTCCGAGAGTTGGGCTTATGGACTGTCCCTCCCACATCCTGCCTGCACGTACACCACGCTCCTAACAGGCCTAGCCCCGATGCGTGCCTGAAGTGTTGTGAGAGGTAAGTGGAAAGTCCCGGCCCACAAGACTAGTGCATCCAAGCTCAACCCAGCGATTTCCTAGTATTTCCTGTGTGAGCCAGGTGCGACATCCTAAGTGCCATACGAGAGAAGCTAGCTGAACGCCTTGTCCGAAAGCAACTTACTTCGGAGAGTTGAGCTCACCCTCAGTCCCTCACAGTTGCACACTGCCTGCAGAAAGAGTTTCCAACATCTGCACCACAGCCGTTTGTCAGAGGCTTGTGAGACGCAAGTGGAATAAGCAGACCTGGAGGGTGTCTCCAGCTGCAGTGGAGTGGTATTCTGGGTACCTCCTGGCTTAGAACACTGTTACGTTCTCAGTGCCCGAGGAACGCAGCTAGTTGAAAGCTGGCTTGTAGGCGTG
Organism: Vulpes lagopus; assembly: GCF_018345385.1. Taxonomy (NCBI): domain Eukaryota; kingdom Metazoa; phylum Chordata; class Mammalia; order Carnivora; family Canidae; genus Vulpes; species Vulpes lagopus. Next base: position 7,229 of record NW_024570347.1, on the reverse strand, counting down.
CTTCCTTGTGCGAGCTGAGTTCAGGGCAGGACCCTCCCGCATTCTGACTGCCCGTAGACGTAGGTCCCAGCATCCTTATGTTAGGTGCCGGAAGAGGTTGTGTGAAGAGCATGTGGAAGTGACAGGATTCTCCTCAGGTGTATCTGATCTCAATGCAGACATTGCAAACGTCCTTGTTCAATGAGAGTGTAGCTCGGTCCTAGCTCCCATCAAAGTGTCTAGCAGACATCTGCCTGCAAAGCATACACACTTCCGAGAGTTGGGCTTATGGACTGTCCCTCCCACATCCTGCCTGCACGTACACCGCGCTCCTAACAGGCCTAGCCCCGATGCGTGCCTGAAGTGTTGTGAGAGGTAAGTGGAAAGTCCCGGCCCACAAGACTAGTGCATCCAAGCTCAACCCAGCGATTTCCTAGTATTTCCTGTGTGAGCCAGGTGCTACATCCTAAGTGCCATACGAGAGAAGCTAGCTGAACGCCTTGTCCGAAAGCAACTTACTTCGGAGAGTTGAGCTCACCCTCAGTCCCTCACAGTTGCACACTGCCTGCAGAAAGAGTTTCCAACATCTGCACCACAGCCGTTTGTCAGAGGCTTGTGAGACGCAAGTGGAATAAGCAGACCTGGAGGGTGTCTCCAGCTGCAGTGGAGTGGTATTCTGGGTACCTCCTGGCTTAGAACACTGTTACGTTCTCAGTGCCCGAGGAACGCAGCTAGTTGAAAGCTGGCTTGTAGGCGTGCTTCCTTGTGCGAGCTGAGTTCAGGGCAGGACCCTCCCGCATTCTGACTGCCCGTAGACGTAGGTCCCAGCATCCTTATGTTAGGTGCCGGAAGAGGTTGTGTGAAGAGCATGTGGAAGTGACAGGATTCTCCTCAGGTGTATCTGATCTCAATGCAGACATTGCAAACGTCCTTGTTCAATGAGAGTGTAGCTCGGTCCTAGCTCCCATCAAAGTGTCTAGCAGACATCTGCCTGCAAAGCATACACACTTCCGAGAGTTGGGCTTATGGACTGTCCCTCCCACATCCTGCCTGCACGTACACCGCGCTCCTAACAGGCCTAGCCCCGATGCGTGCCTGAAGTGTTGTGAGAGGTAAGTGGAAAGTCCCGGCCCACAAGACTAGTGCATCCAAGCTCAACCCAGCGATTTCCTAGTATTTCCTGTGTGAGCCAGGTGCTACATCCTAAGTGCCATACGAGAGAAGCTAGCTGAACGCCTTGTCCGAAAGCAACTTACTTCGGAGAGTTGAGCTCACCCTCAGTCCCTCACAGTTGCACACTGCCTGCAGAAAGAGTTTCCAACATCTGCACCACAGCCGTTTGTCAGAGGCTTGTGAGACGCAAGTGGAATAAGCAGACCTGGAGGGTGTCTCCAGCTGCAGTGGAGTGGTATTCTGGGTACCTCCTGGCTTAGAACACTGTTACGTTCTCAGTGCCCGAGGAACGCAGCTAGTTGAAAGCTGGCTTGTAGGCGTGCTTCCTTGTGCGAGCTGAGTTCAGGGCAGGACCCTCCCGCATTCTGACTGCCCGTAGACGTAGGTCCCAGCATCCTTATGTTAGGTGCCGGAAGAGGTTGTGTGAAGAGCATGTGGAAGTGACAGGATTCTCCTCAGGTGTATCTGATCTCAATGCAGACATTGCAAACGTCCTTGTTCAATGAGAGTGTAGCTCGGTCCTAGCTCCCATCAAAGTGTCTAGCAGACATCTGCCTGCAAAGCATACACACTTCCGAGAGTTGGGCTTATGGACTGTCCCTCCCACATCCTGCCTGCACGTACACCGCGCTCCTAACAGGCCTAGCCCGATGCGTGCCTGAAGTGTTGTGAGAGGTAAGTGGAAAGTCCCGGCCCACAAGACTAGTGCATCCAAGCTCAACCCAGCGATTTCCTAGTATTTCCTGTGTGAGCCAGGTGCGACATCCTAAGTGCCATACGAGAGAAGCTAGCTGAACGCCTTGTCCGAAAGCAACTTACTTCGGAGAGTTGAGCTCACCCTCAGTCCCTCACAGTTGCACACTGCCTGCAGAAAGAGTTTCCAACATCTGCACCACAGCCGTTTGTCAGAGGCTTGTGAGACGCAAGTGGAATAAGCAGACCTGGAGGGTGTCTCCAGCTGCAGTGGAGTGGTATTCTGGGTACCTCCTGGCTTAGAACACTGTTACGTTCTCAGTGCCCGAGGAACGCAGCTAGTTGAAAGCTGGCTTGTAGGCGTGCTTCCTTGTGCGAGCTGAGTTCAGGGCAGGACCCTCCCGCATTCTGACTGCCCGTAGACGTAGGTCCCAGCATCCTTATGTTAGGTGCCGGAAGAGGTTGTGTGAAGAGCATGTGGAAGTGACAGGATTCTCCTCAGGTGTATCTGATCTCAATGCAGACATTGCAAACGTCCTTGTTCAATGAGAGTGTAGCTCGGTCCTAGCTCCCATCAAAGTGTCTAGCAGACATCTGCCTGCAAAGCATACACACTTCCGAGAGTTGGGCTTATGGACTGTCCCTCCCACATCCTGCCTGCACGTACACAGCGCTCCTAACAGGCCTAGCCCCGATGCGTGCCTGAAGTGTTGTGAGAGGTAAGTGGAAAGTCCCGGCCCACAAGACTAGTGCATCCAAGCTCAACCCAGCGATTTCCTAGTATTTCCTGTGTGAGCCAGGTGCGACATCCTAAGTGCCATACGAGAGAAGCTAGCTGAACGCCTTGTCCAAAAGCAACTTACTTCGGAGAGTTGAGCTCACCCTCAGTCCCTCACAGTTGCACACTGCCTGCAGAAAGAGTTTCCAACATCTGCACCACAGCCGTTTGTCAGCGGCTTGTGAGACGCAAGTGGAATAAGCAGACCTGGAGGGTGTCTCCAGCTGCAGTAGAGTGGTATTCTGGGTACCTCCTGGCTTAGAACACTGTTACGTTCTCAGTGCCCGAGGAACGCAGCTAGTTGAAAGCTGGCTTGTAGGCGTGCTTCCTTGTGCGAGCTGAGTTCAGGGCAGGACCCTCCCGCATTCTGACAGCCCGTAGACTTAGGTCCCAGCATACTTATGTTAGGTGCCGGAAGAGGTTGTGTGAAGAGCATGTGGAAGTGACAGGATTCTCCTCAGGTGTATCTGATCTCAATGCAGACATTGCAAACGTCCTTGTTCAATGAGAGTGTAGCTCGGTCCTAGCTCCCATCAAAGTGTCTAGCAGACATCTGCCTGCAAAGCATACACACTTCTGAGAGTTGGGCTTATGGACTGTCCCTCCCACATCCTGCCTGCACGTACACCGCATTCCTAACAGGCCTAGCCCCGATACGTGCCTGAAGTGTTGTGAGAGGTAAGTGGAAAGTCCCGGCCCACAAGACTACTGCATCCAACCTCAACCCAGCGATTTCCTAGTATTTCCTGTGTGAGCCAAGTGCTGGATCCTAAGTGCCATACGAGAGAAGCTAGGTGAACGCCTTTTCCAAAAGCAACTTACTTCGGAGAGTTCAACTCACCCTCAGTCCCTCACAGTTGCAAACTGCCTGCAAAAAGAGTTTCCAACATCTGCAACAGAGCCGTTTGTCAGAGGCTTGTGAGACGCAAGTAGAATAAGCGGACCTGTATGGTGTCTACAGCTGCAGTGGAGTGGTATTCTGGGAACCTCCTGGCATAGAAAACTGCTAAGTTCTCAATGCCCTCGTTACGCAGCCAGTTGAAAGCTGGCTTGTAGGCATGCTTCCTTGTGGGAGCTGAGGTCAGGGCAGGTCCCTCCCGGATCCAGACTGCCCGGAGACATAGGTCCCATCATCCTCATGTTAGGCGCCAGAAGAGGTTGTGTAAAGCATGTGGAAGTGACAGGATTCTCCTCAAGTGTATCTGATCTCAATACAGACATTGCAAACGTCCTTGTTCAATGAGAGTGCAGCTCGGTGCTAGCACCCATCAATAAGTGTCGTCCAGAAATCTGCCAGCAAAGCATACACACTTCCGAGAGTTGAGCTTATTGACTGTCCCTCCCACATCCTGCCTGACGGTAGACGGCGCTCCTAACAGGCCTGTCCCCGATGCGTGCCTGAAGTGTTGTGAGAGGTAAGTGGAAACTCCCGGCCCACAAGACTAATGCATCCAAGCTCAATCTAGCGGTTTCCTTGTATTTCCTGTGTGAGCCAGGTGCTACATCCTAAGTGCCATACAAGAGAAGATAGCTGAACGCCTTGTCCAAAAGCAACTGACTTCGGAGAGTTGAGCTCACCCTCAGTCCCTCACAGTTGCACACTGCCTGCAGAAAGAGTTTCCAACATCTGCACCAGAGCCGTTTGTCAGAGGCTTGTGAGACGCAAGTGGAATAAGCAGATCTGGAGGGTGTCTCCAGCTGCAGTGGAGTGGTATTCTGGATACCTCTTGGCTTAGAACACTGTTACCTTCTCTGTGCCCTAGGAACGCAGCTAGTTGAAAGCTGGCTTGTAGGCATGCTTCCTTGTGCGAGCTGAGTTCAGGGCAGGACCCTCCCGAATCCTGACTGCCCGTAGAAATAGGTCCCAGTATCCTCATGTTAGGCGATAGAAGAGGTTGTGGGAAAAGCATATGGAAGTGAGAGGACCCTCCTCAAGTGTATCTGATCTCAATACAGAAATTGCAAACGTCCTCGTTCAATGAGAGTGTAGCTCGGTCCTAGCACCCATTAATAAGTGTCTAGCAGATATCTGCCTGCAAAGCATACACACTTCCGAGAGTTGAGCTTATGGACTGTCTCTCCCACATCCTGCCTGCAGTACACCGTGCTCCTAAAGGGCCAAGCCCCGATGCGTGCCTCAAGTGTGGTGAGAGGTAAGTGGAAAGTCCCCGCCCACAAGACTAGTGCATCCAATCTCTATCTAGCAGTTTCCTAGATTTCCTTTGTAAGCCAGGTGCTACATCCTAAGTTCCAAATGAGAGAAGCAAGCTGAACGCCTTGTCCAAAAGCAATTTACTTCGGAGAGATGAGCTGACCCTCAGTGCCTCACAGTTGCACACTGCCTGCAGAAAGAGTTTGCAACATCTGCACCAGAGACGTTTCTCAGAGGCTTTTGAGACGAAAGTGGAATAAGCAGACCTGGATGGGGTCTCCAGCAGTAGTGAAGTGGTATTCTGGGTACCTCCTGGCTTAGAGAACTGCTACGTTCTCAGTGCCCTAAGAACGCTGCTAGTTGAAATCTGGCTTGTAGGCATGCTTCCTTGTGCGAGCTGAGGTGAGGGCAGGACCCTCCCGCATCCTGACGGCACGTCGACATAGGTCCCAGCATCCTTTTGTTAGGTGCCGGAAGGGGTTGTGTGAAGAGCATGTGGAAGTGACAGGATTCTCCTCAGGTGTATCTGATCTCAATGCAGACATTGCAAACGTCTTTGTTCAATGAGAGTGTACCTCGGTCCTAGCTCCCATCAAAGTCTCTAGCAGACAACTGCCTGCAAAGCATACACATTACCGAGAGTTGGGCTTATGGACAGTCCCTCCCACATCCTGCGTGCACGTACACCGCGCTCCTAACAGGCCTAGCACCGATGCGTGTCTGAAGTGTTGTGAGAGGTAAGTGGAAAGTCCCGGCCCACAAGACTAGTGCATCCAAGCTCAACCCAGCGATTTCCTAGTATTTCCTCTGTGAGCCTGGTGCTACATCCTAAGTGCCATACGAGAGAAGCTAGCTGAACGCCTTGTGCAAAAGCAACTTACTTCGGAGAGTTGAACACACCCTCCGTCCCTCACAGTTGCACACTGCCTGCAGAAAGAGTTTCCAACATCTGCACCACAGCCGTTTGTCAGATGCTTGTGAGACGCCAGTGGAATAACCAGACCTGGAGGGTGTCTCCAGCTGCAGTGGAGTGGTATTCTGGGTACCTCCTAGCTTAGAACACTGTTACGTACTCAGTGCCCGAGGAACGCAGCTAGTTGAAAGCTGGCTTGTAGGCGTGCTTCCTTGTGCGAGCTGAGTTCAGGGCAGGACCCTCCCGCATTCTGACTGCCCGTAGACGTAGTCCCAGCATCCTTATGTTAGGTGCCGGAAGAGGTTGTGTGAAGAGCATGTGGAAGTGACAGGATTCTCCTCAGGTGTATCTGATCTCAATGCAGACATTGCAAACGTCCTTGTTCAATGAGAGTGTAGCTCGGTCCTAGCTCCCATCAAAGTGTCTAGCAGACATCTGCCTGCAAAGCATACACACTTCCGAGAGTTGGGCTTATGGACTGTCCCTCCCACATCCTGCCTGCACGTACACCCCGCTTCTAACAGGCCTAGCCCCGATGCGTGCCTGAAGTGCTGTTAGAGGTAAGTGGAAAGTCCAGGCCCAGAAGACTAGTGCATCCAAGCTCAACCCAGCGATTTCCTAGTATTTCCTCTGTGAGCCTGGTGCTACATCCTAAGTGCCATACGAGAGAAGCTAGCTGAACGCCTTGTGCAAAAGCAACTTACTTCGGAGAGTTGAACACACCCTCCGGCCCTCACAGTTGCACACTGCCTGCAGAAAGAGTTTCCAACATCTGCACCACAGCCGTTTGTCAGAGGCTTGTGAGACGCAAGTGGAATAAGCAGACCTGGAGGGTGTCTCCAGCTGCAGTGGAGTGGTATTCTGGGTACCTCCTGGCTTAGAACACTGTTACGTTCTCAGTGCCCGAGGAACGCAGCTAGTTGAAAGCTGGCTTGTAGGCGTGCTTCCTTGTGAGAGCTGAGTTCAGGGCAGGACCTCCCGCATTCTGACTGCCCGTAGACGTAGGTCCCAGCATCCTTATGTTAGGTGCCGGAAGAGGTTGTGTGAAGAGCATGTGGAAGTGACAGGATTCTCCTCAAGTGTATCTGATCTCAATGCACACATTGCAAACAATCCTTGTTCAATGACAGTGTAGCTCGGTCCTACCTCCCATCAAAGTGTCTAGCAGACATCTGTCTGCAAAGAATACACACTTCCGAGAGTTGGGCTAAGGACTGTCCCTCCCACATCCTGCCTGCACGTACACCGAGTTCCTAACAGGCCCAGCCCAGATGCGTGCCTGAAGTGTCGTGAGAGGTTAGTGGAAAGTCCCGGCCCACAAGACTAGTGCATCGAAGCTCAACCCAGCGATTTCCTATTATTTTCTGTGTGAGCCAGGTGTTACATCCTAAGTGCCATACGAGAGAAGCTAGCTGAACGCCTTGTCCGAAAGCACCTTACTTCGGAGAGTTGAGCTCACCCTCAGTCCCTCACAGTTGCAAACTGCCTGTAGAAAGATTTTCCAACATCTGCACCACAGCCGTTTGTCAGAGGCTTGTGAG
>NW_024570346.1:0-6176 GCF_018345385.1 Vulpes lagopus | reverse complement strand
TCCGACTGCCCGTAGACGTAGTCCCAGCTATCCTTAGTGTTAGGTGCCGAAAGGGGTTGTGTGAAGAGCACGTGGAAGTGACAGGATTCTCCTCAGGTGTATCTGATCTCAATGGCAGACATTGCAAACATCCTTGTACAATGAGAGTGCAGCTCGTCCTAGCTCCCATCAAAGGTCTAGCAGACATCTGCCTGCAAAGCATACACACTTCCGAGAGTTGGGCTTATGGACTGTCCCTCCCACATCCTGCCTGCACGTACACCGCGCTCCTAACAGGCCTAGCCCCGATGGGTGCCTGAAGTGTTGTGTGAGGTAAGTGGAAAGTCCCGCCCACAAGACTAGTGCATCCAAGCTCAACCCAGCGATTTCCTAGTATTTTCTGTGTGACCAGGTGCGACATCCTAAGTGCCATACGGAGAGAAGCTAGCTGAACGCCTTTGTCAGAAAGCAACTTACTTCGGAGAGTTGAGCTCACCCTCAGTCCCTCACACTTGCACACTGCCTGCAGAAAGAGTTTCCAACGTCTGCACCAGAGCCGTTTGTCAGAGTCTTGTGAGACGCAAGTGGAATAAGCAGACCTGGAGGGTGTCTCCAGCTGCAGGGAGTGGTATTCTGGTTACCTCCTGGCTTAGAACACTGTACGTTCTCAGTGCCCGAGGAACGCAGCTAGTTGAAAGCTGCTTGTAGGCGTGCTTCCTTGTGTGAGCTGAGTTCAGGCAGGACCGTCCCGCATTCTGACTGCCCGTAGACGTAGGTCCCAGCATCCTTATGTTAGGTGCCGGAAGAGGGTTGTGTGAAGAGCATGTGGAAGTGACAGGATTCTCTCAGGTGTATCTGATCTCAATGCAGACATTGCAAACGTCCTTGTTCAATGAGAGTGTAGCTCGGTCCTAGCTCCCATCAAAGTGTCTAGCAGACATCTGCCTGCAAAGCATACACACTTCCGAGAGTTGGGCTTATGGACTGTCCCTCCCACATCCTGCGTGCACGTTCACCGCACTCCTAACAGGCCTAGCCCCGATGCGTGCCTGAAGTGTTGTGAGAGGTAACTGGAAAGTCCCGGCCCACAAGACTAGTGCATCCAAGCTCAACCCAGCGATTTCCTAGTATTTCCTGTGTGAGCCAGGTGCGACATCCTAAGTGCCATACGAGAGAAGCTAGCTGAACGCCTTGTCCGAAAGCAACTTACTTCGGAGAGTTGAGCTCACCCTCAGTCCCTCACAGTTGCACACTGCCTGCAGAAAGAGTTTCCAACATCTGCACCACAGCCGTTTGTCAGAGGCTTGTGAGACGCAAGTGGAATAAGCAGACCTGGAGGGTGTCTCCAGCTGCAGTGGAGCGGTATTCTGGTTGCCTACTGGCGTAGAACACTGTTACATTCTCAGTGCGCGAGGAACGCAGCTAGTTGAAAGCTGGCTTGTAGGCATGCTTCCTTGTGCGAGCTGAGTTCAGGGAAGTAGCCTCCCGCATTCTGACTGCCCGTAGACGTAGGTCCCAGCATCCTTATGTTAGGTGCCGGAAGAGGTTGTGTGAAGAGCATGTGGAAGTGACAGGATTCTCCTCAGGTGTATCTGATCTCAATGCAGACATTGCAAACGTCCTTGTTCAATGAGAGTGTAGCTCGGTCCTAGCTCCCATCAAAGTGTCTAGCAGACATCTGCCTGCAAAGCATACACACTTCCGAGAGTTGGGCTTATGGACTGTCCCTCCCACATCCTGCCGTGCACGTTCACCGCACTCCTAACAGGCCTAGCCCCGATGCGTGCCTGAAGTGTTGTGAGAGGTAAGTGGAAAGTCCCGGCCCACAAGACTAGTGCATCCAAGCTCAACCAGCGATTTCCTAGTATTTCCTGTGTGAGCCAGGTGCGACATCCTAAGTGCCATAGGAGAGAATCTAGCTGAACGCCTTGTCCGAAGGCAACTTACTTCGGAGAGTTGACCTCACCCTCAGTCCCTCACAGTTGCACACTGCCTGCAGAAAGAGTTTCCAACATCTGCACCACAGACGTTTGTCAGAGGCTTGTGAGACGCAAGTGGAATAAGCAGACCTGGAGGGTGTCTCCAGCTGCTGTGGAGTGGTATTCTGGGTACCTTGTGGCTTAGAACACTGTTATGTTCTCAGTGCCCGTGGAACGCAGCTATTTGAAAGCTGGCTTGTAGGCGTGCTTCCTTGTGCGAGCTGAGTTCAGGGCAGGAGCCTCCCGCATTCTGACTGCCCGTAGAGGTAGGTCCCAGCATCCTTATGTTAGGTGCCGGAAGAGGTTGTGTGAAGAGCATGTGGAAGTGACAGGATTCTCCTCAGGTGTATCTGATCTCAATGCAGACATTGCAAACAGCCTTCTTCAATGAGAGTGTAGCTGGGTCCTAGCTCCCATCAAAGTGTCTAGCAGACATCTGCCTGCAAAGCATACACACTTCCGAGAGTTGAGCTTATGGACAGTCCCTCCCACATCCTGCCTGCACGTACACCGCGCTCCTAACAGGCCTAGCCCCGATGCGTGCCTGAAGTGTTGTGAGAGGTAAGTGGAAAGTCCCGGCCCACAAGACTAGTGCATCCAAGCTCAACCAGCGATTTCCTAGTATTTCCTGTGTGAGCCAGGTGCGACATCCTAAGTGCCATACGAGAGAAGCTAGCTGAACGCCTTGTCCGAAAGCAACTTACTTCGGAGAGTTGAGCTCACCCTCAGTCCCTCACAGTTGCACACTGCCTGCAGAAAGAGTTTCCAACATCTGCACCACAGCCGTTTGTCAGAGGCTTGTGAGACGCAAGTGGAATAAGCAGACCTGGAGGGTGTCTCCAGCTGCAGTGGAGTGGTATTCTGGGTACCTCCTGGCTTAGAACACTGTTACGTTCTCAGTGCCCGAGGAACGCAGCTAGTTGAAAGCTGGCTTGTAGGCGTGCTTCCTTGTGCGAGCTGAGTTCAGGGCAGGACCCTCCCGCATTCTGACTGCCCGTAGACGTAGGTCCCAGCATCCTTATGTTAGGTGCCGGAAGAGGTTGTGTGAAGAGCATGTGGAAGTGACAGGATTCTCCTCAAGTGTATCTGATCTCAATGCAGACATTGCAAACGTCCTTGTTCAATGAGAGTGTAGCTCGGTCCTAGCTCCCATCAAAGTGTCTAGCAGACATCTGCCTGCAAAGCATACACACTTCCGAGAGTTGGGCTTATGGACTGTCCCTCCCACATCCTGCCTGCACGTACACCGCGCTCCTAACAGGCCTAGCCCCGATGCGTGCCTGAAGTGTTGTGAGAGGTAAGTGGAAAGTCCCGGCCCACAAGACTAGTGCATCCAAGCTCAACCCAGCGATTTCCTAGTATTTCCTGTGTGAGCCAGGTGCGACATCCTAAGTGCCATACGAGAGAAGCTAGCTGAACGCCTTGTCCGAAAGCAACTTACTTCGGAGAGTTGAGCTCACCCGTCAGTCCCTCACAGTTGCACACTGCCTGCAGAAAGAGTTTCCAACATCTGCACCACAGCCGTTTGTCAGAGGCTTGTGAGACGCAAGTGGAATAAGCAGACCTGGAGGGTGTCTCCAGCTGCAGTGGAGCGGTATTCTGGCTACCTCCTGGCTTAGAACACTGTTACGTTCTCAGTGCCCGAGGAACGCAGCTAGTTGAAAGCTGGCTTGTAGGCGTGCTTCCTTGTGCGAGCTGAGTTCAGGGCAGGAACCTCCCGCATTCTGACTGCCCGTAGACGTAGGTCCCAGCATCCTTATGTTAGGTGCCTGGAAGAGGTTGTGTGAAGAGCATGTGGAAGTGACAGGATTCTCCTCAGGTGTATCTGATCTCAATGCAGACATTGCAAACATCCTTGTTCAATGAGAGTGTAGCTCGGTCCTAGCTCCCATCAAAGTGTCTAGCAGACATCTGCCTGCAAAGCATACACACTTCCGAGAGTTGGGCTTATGGACTGTCCCTCCCACATCCTGCGTGCACGTACACCGCACTCCTAACAGGCCTAGCCCCGATGCGTGCCTGAAGTGTTGTGAGAGGTAAGTGGAAAGTCCCGGCCCACAAGACTAGTGCATCCAAGCTCAACCCAGCGATTTCCTAGTATTTCCTGTGTGAGCCAGGTGCGACATCCTAAGTGCCATACGAGAGAAGCTAGCTGAACGCCTTGTCCGAAAGCAACTTACTTCGGAGATTTGAGCTCACCCTCAGTCCCTCACAGTTGCACACTGCCTGCAGAAAGAGTTTCCAACATCTGCACCACAGCCGTTTGTCAGAGGCTTGTGAGACGCAAGTGGAATAAGCAGACCTGGAGGGTGTCTCCAGCTGCAGTGGAGTGGTATTCTGGGTACCTCCTGGCTTAGAACACTGTTACGTTCTCAGTGCCCGACGAAGGCAGCTAGTTGAAAGCTGGCTTGTAGGCGTGCTTCCTTGTGTGAGCTGAGTTCTGGGCAGTACCGTCCCGCATTCCGACTGCCCGTAGACGTAGGTCCCAGCATCCTTATGTTAGGTGCCGGAAGGGGTTGTGTGAAGAGCATGTGGAAGTGACAGGATTCTCCTCAGGTGTATCTGATCTCAATGCAGACATTGCAAACGTCCTTGTTCAATGAGAGTGTAGCTCGGTCCTAGCTCCCATCAAAGTGTCTAGCAGACATCTGCCTGCAAAGCATACACACTTCCGAGAGTTGGGCTTATGGACTGTCCCTCCCACATCCTGCCTGCACGTACACCGCGCTCCTAACAGGCCTAGCCCCGATGCGTGCCTGAAGTGTTGTGAGAGGTAAGTGGAAAGTCCCGGCCCACAAGACTAGTGCATCCAAGCTCAACCCAGCGATTTCCTAGTATTTCTGCTGTGAGCCAGGTGCGACATCCTAAGTGCCATACGAGAGAAGCTAGCTGAACGCCTTGTCCGAAAGCAACTTACTTCGGAGAGTTGAGCTCACCCTCAGTCCCTCACAGTTGCACACTGCCTGCAGAAAGAGTTTCCAACATCTGCACCACAGCCGTTTGTCAGAGGCTTGTGAGACGCAAGTGGAATAAGCAGACCTGGAGGGTGCCTCCAGCTGCAGGGGAGTGGTATTCTGGGTAACTCCTGGCGTAGAACACTGTTACGTTCTCAGTGCCAGAGGAACGCAGCTAGTTGAAAGCTGGCTTGTAGGCATGCTTCCTTGTGTGTGCTGAGTTCAGGGCAGGACCGTCCCGCATTCCGACTGCCCGTAGACGTAGGTCCCAGCATCCTTATGTTAGGTGCTGGAAGAGGTTGTGTGAAGAGCATGTGGAAGTGACAGGATTCTCCTCAGGTGTATCTAATCTCAATGCAGACATTGCAAACGTCCTTGTTCAATGAGAGTGTAGCTCGGTCCGAGCTCCCATCAAAGTGTCTAGTAGACATCTGCCTGCAAGGCATACACACTTCCGAGAGTTGGGCTTATGGACTGTCCCTCCCACATCCTGCCTGCACGTACACCGCGCTCCTAACAGGCCTAGCCCCGATGCGTGCCTGAAGTGTTGTGAGAGGTAAGTGGAAAGTCCCGGCCCACAAGACTAGTGCATCCAAGCTCAACCCAGCGATTTCCTAGTATTTCCTGTGTGAGCCAGGTGCGACATCCTAAGTGCCATAGCAGAGAAGCTAGCTGAACGCCTTGTCCGAAAGCAACTTACTTCGGAGAGTTGAGCTCACCCTCAGTCCCTCACAGTTGCACACTGCCTGCAGAAAGAGTTTCCAACGTCTGCACCACAGCGTTTGTCAGAGTCTTGTGAGACGCAAGTGGAATAAGCAGACCTGGAGGGTGTCTCCACTGCAGTGGAGTGGTCTTCTGGTACCTCCTGGCTAGAACACTGTTACGTTCTCATTGCCCGACGAAGCAGCTAGTTGAAAGCTGCTTGTAGCGTGCTTCCTTGTGTGAGCTGAATTCTGGCAGTACCGTCCCGCATTCCGACTGCCCGTAGACGTAGGTCCCAGCATCCTTATGTTAGGTGCCGGAAGGGTTGTGTGAAGAGCATGTGTAAGTGACAGGATTCTCCTCAGGTGTATCTGATCTCAATGCAGACATTGCAAACGTCCTTGTTCCATAAGAGTGTAGCTCGGACCTAACTCCCATCAAAGTGTCTAGCAGACATCTGCCTGCAAAGCATACACACTTCCGAGAGTTGGGCTTATGGACTGTCCTCCCACATCCTGCTGCACTACATCGCGCTCCTAACAGGCCTAGCCCCGATGAGGCC
>NW_024570345.1:0-8964 GCF_018345385.1 Vulpes lagopus | reverse complement strand
AATCAATTTTTACACTCACTATTCTATATCTTGACTTTTTAAACTAAGTAAACCTTTAGGACTTCATCAATGATAATAATTAATTGCCATTTGTGAAGTGCCTAGTAAATGCCAAGAAATTTTTATGGACTATTTACTTAATATTAATAATATTTTTGAGATTTTTTTTATTACTCTGATTTTGCAATTAACAAAATGAGATTCAGAAACAATTTTTATATTTTCCAAGCTTGCTCAATGACAGAACCAAAAATAGAACACTAATCTGGACGATCTCAAATCTTTGCATTTAATCACATATATACTAGTTCTATAACGAAGTACAAAATGCAATGACAAAAATTCCTAAGTGAAACATGAGGATCCCTCCATGTTTGTTTTCTTTATATAGAAGGTAGGTTATTTAGGTGTCCTGCTTTTTGGCCTATGAAGTAATGTGACCCTATGTGTGTCAATATGATGGAGTAGGATGTGTTTAAGGAGGATGACTCTTTTCTCTGACTATTTAAAATTGTTTTTTATGGGGCACCTGAGTGGCTCAGTTGGTTAAGCATTCAACTCTTGTTTTTGGCTCAGGTCATGATCTCAGGGTCACAGGATCAGGCCTCACATGGGGCTCCATGCTAAGCATGGAGTCTCCTTGTCCCACTCCTTCTGCTCCTTCCCCTGTTCACTTTCTCTCAAATAAATAAAAATCATTTAAAAAATAAAATAAGATTGTTGGGATCCCTGGGTGGCGCAGCGGTTTGGCGCCTGACTTTGGCCCAGGGCGCGATCCTGGAGACCCGGGATCGAATCCCACGTCAGGCTCCCAGTGCATGGAGCCTGCTTCTCCTCTACCTATGTCTCTGCCTCTCTCTCTCTCTCTCTCTGTATGACTCTCATAAATAAATAATAAAAAAAAAATTAAAAAAAAATAAAGTTCATTAAAAAAAAAAAAAAGATTGTTTTTATGGATCTGAAGGAAACCCCAACTCCCCCTATTTTTTTTGCCACCACACTTAGATGATTAACCAAATACCATTGCATAAAACATTGATATACTGATATATGTATTTGTTATCAAGCACAAAGACACATGCACACACAAATTTACAATACTCAGGTGTTTCAGAGTCTAAGATTGCTACGCAGTTAGATATAATAAAATAAAAAATACAATATTTATGCTCAAAACTTTAACAGCAGGAAACATAAAAATATCTCAGTTACTAGTCAAGTACAATAGGAGTCTTCTTATCTTATAAAATAAAGAACTTTAAAAATTTTTCTAAATCTTTTTATTTTCCAAATAAACAACTTCTGTTTGCTTTCAAATTTTCATTATTGCCAAGTCAAATTAAATGGGAGAAGATTTAAATTCAAACACGTTTACATGATTTTTGCATAAATAATTAACAAAATGGAAGATAAGCTAACAAACACAAAGGATGGATATAATGTGCCGACACCATGGAATAAAATGATATTTAAAAACAATACATTTTGGAGGTATTCTAAAATATGTGTGAATATATTAGGCTAAGTAAACTTAGAACAAAAGTAAAAATCTTTCTAAATCTACTTCCCCCAGAGTGGAGATTTTATAACAACTGCTTAATTACATACATGTTCACAGCTTGTTAATATTATTATTTTTTTTAATTAATTTTTATTGGTGTTCAATTTACCAACATACAGAAAAACACCCAGTGCTCATCCCATCAAGTGTCCACCTCAGTGCCCGTCACCCATTCCCCTCCAACACCCCCCCCCCTCCCCCTCCACCCCCCCTAGTTCGTTTCCCCCGAGTTAGGAGTCTTTATGCTCTGTCTCCCTTCCTGATATTTCCCAACATTTCTTCTCCCTTCCTTTATATTCCCTTTCAGTATTATTCATATTCCCCAAATGAATGAGAACATACACTGCTTGTCCTTCTCCGATTGACTTATTACACTCAGCATAATACCCTCCAGTTCCATCCACGTTGAAGCAAATGGTGGGTATTTGTCGTTTCTAATTGCTGAGTAATATTCCATTGTATACATAAACCACATCTTCTTTATCCATTCATCTTTCGATGGACACCGAGGCTCCTTCCACAGTTTGGCTATTGTGGCCATTGCTGATAGAAACATCGGGGTGCAGGTTGTCCCAACGTTTCATTGCATCTGAATCTTTGGGGTAAATCCCCAACAGTGCAATTGCTGGGTCGTAGGGCAGGTCTATTTTTAACTCTTTGAGGAACCTCCACACAGTTTTCCAGAGTGGCTGCACCAGTTCACATTCCCACCAACAGTGTAAGAGGGTTCCCTTTTCTCCGCATCCTCTCCAACATTTGTTGTTTCCTGCCTTGTTAATTTTCCCCATTCTCACTGGTGTGAGGTGGTATCTCATTGTGGTTTTGATTTGTATTTCCCTGATGGCAAGTGATGCAGAGCATTTTCTCATGTGCTTGTTGGCCATGTTTATGTCTTCCTCTGTGAGGTTTCTCTTCATGTCTTTTGCCCCATTTCATGATTGGATTGTTTGTTTCTTTGGTGTTGAGTTTAATAAGTTCTTATAGATTTTGGAAACTAGCCCTTTATCTGATATGTCATTTGCAAATATCTTCTCCCATTCTGTAGGTTGTCTTTTAGTTTTGTTGACTGTATCCTTTGCTGTGCAAAAGCTTCTTATCTTGATGAAGTCCCAATAGTTCATTTTTGCTTTTGTTTCTTTTGCCTTTGTGGATGTATCTTGCAAGAAATTACTGTGGCCAACTTCAAAAAGGGTGTTGCCTGTGTTCTCCTCTAGGATTTTGATGGAATCTTGTCTCACATTTAGATCTCTCATTCATTTTGAGTTTATCTTTGTGTATGGTGAAAGAGAGTGGTCCAGTTTCATTCTTCTGCATGTGGATGTCCAATTTTCCCAGCACCATTTATTGAAGAGACTGTCTTTCTTTCCAATGGATAGTCTTTCCTCCTTTATCGAATATTAGATGACCGTACATTTCATGGTCCACTTCTGGGTTCTCTATTCTGTTCCATTGATCTATGTGTCTGTTTTTGTGCCAGTACCACACTGTCTTGATGACCACAGCTTTGTAGTACAACCTGAAATCTGGCATTGTGATGCCCCCAGCTATGGTTTTCTTTTTTAAAATTCCCCTGGCTATTCGGGGTCTTTTCTAATTCCACACAAATCTTAAAATAATTTGTTCTAACTCTCTGAAGAAAGTCCATGGTATTTTGATAGGGATTGCATTAAACGTATAAATTGCCCTGGGTAACCTTGACATTTTTACAATATTAATTCTGCCAATCCATGAGCATGGAATATTTTTCCATCTCTTTGTGTCTTCCTCAATATCTTTCAGAAGTGTTCTATACTTTTTAGGGTATAGATCTTTTACCTCTTTGGTTAGGTTTATTCCTAGGTATCTTATGCTTTTGGGTGCAATTGTAAATGGGATTGACTCCTTAAATTCTCTTTCTTCAGTCTCATTGTTAGTGTATAGAAATGCCATTGATTTCTGGGCATTGATTTTGTATCCTGCCACGCTACCAAATTGCTGTATGAGTTCTAGCAATCTTGGGGTGGAGGCTTTTGGGTTTTCTATGTAGAGTATCATGTCATCGGCGAAGAGGGAGAGTTTGATTTCTTCTTTGCCAATTTGAATGCCTTTAATGTCTTTTTGTTGTCTGGTTGCTGAGGCGAGGACTTCCAGAACTATGTTGAACAGCAGTGGTGAGAGTGGACATCCCTGTCTTGTTCCTGATCTTAGGGGAAAGGCTCCCAGTGCTTCCCCATTGAGAATGATATTTGCTGTGGGCTTTTCGTAGATGGCTTTTAAGATGTCGAGGAAAGTTCCCTCTATCCCAACACTCTGAAGGGTTTTGATCAGGAATGGATGCTGTATTTTGTCAAATGCTTTCTCTGCATCTAATGAGAATATCATATGGTTCTTGGTTTTTCTCTTGCTGATATGATGAATCACATTGATGGTTTTACGAGTGTTGAACCAGCCTTGTGTCCCAGGGATAAATCCTACATGGTCATGGTGAATAATTTTCTTAATGTGTTGTTGGATCCTATTGGCTAGTATCTTGTTGAGAATTTTTGCATCCATGTTCATCAGGGATATTGGTCTGTAATTCTCCTTTTTGGTGGGGTCTTTGTCTGGTTTCAGAATTAAGGTGATGCTGGCCTCATAGAACGAACTTGGAAGTACTCCATCTCTTTCTATCTTTCCAAACAGCTTTAGTATAATAGGTATGATTTCTTCTTTAAACGTTTGATAGAATTGCCCTGGAAAGCCATCTGGCCCTGGACTCTTGTGTCTTGGGAGGTTTTTGATGACTGCTTCAATTTCCTCCTTGTTTATTGGCCTGTTCAGGTTTTCTATTTCTTCCTGCTCCAGTTTTGGTAGTTTGTGGCTTTCCAGGAATGCGTCCATTTCTTCTAGATTTCCTAATTTATTGGCGTACAGCTGTTCATAATATGTTTTTAAAATCGTTTGTATTTCCTTGGTGTTGGTAGTGATCTCTCCTTTCTCATTCATGATTTTATTCATTTGAGTCTTCTCTCTCTTCTTTTTAATAAGGTTGGCTAATGGTTTATCTATCTTATTAATTCTTTCAAAGAACCAACTCCTGGTTCTGTTGATCTGTTCCACAGGTCTTTTGGTCTCGATATCATTGAGTTCTGCTCGAATTTTAATTAACTGTCTTCTTCTGCTGGGGGTGGGGTCTATTTGTTGCTTTTTCTCTAGTTCCTTTATGTGTAAGGTGAGCTTTTGAATTTGAGATCTTTCCAGTTTTTTAATGGATGCTTGTATTGCGATGTATTTCCCCCTCAGGACTGCTTTTGCTGCATCCCAAAGATTTTGAACGGTTGTATCTTCATTCTCATTAGTTTCCATGAATCTTTTTAATTCTTCCTTAATTTCCTGGTTGACCTTTTCATCTTTTAGCAGGGTGGTCCTTAACCTCCACGTGTTTGTGGTCCTTCCATACTTCTTGTTGTGATTAAGTTCTAATTTCAAGGCATTATGGTCTGAGAATATACAGGGGACTATCCCGATCTTTTGGTATCGGTTAAGACCCAATTTGTGACCCAGTATGTGGTCTATTCTGGAGAAAGTTCCATGTGCACTTGAGAAGAATGTGTATTTAGTTGAGTTTGAATGTAAAGTTCTGTAGATATCTGTGAAATCCATCTGGTCCAGTGTATCATTTAAAGCTCTCATTTCTTTGGATATGTTGTGCTTAGAAGACCTATCCAGGTAGAAAGAGCTAGATTGAAGTCACCAAGTATAAGTGTATTATTATCAAGGTATTTCTTCAGTTTGGTTATTAATTGGTTTAAATATTTGGCAGCTCCCACATTCGGGGCATATATACTGAGGATTGTTAAGTCCTCTTGTTGGATAGATCCTTTGAGTATGAGATAGTGTCCCTCTTCATCTCTCACTATAGTCTTTGGGGTAAATTTTAATTTATCTGATATAAGGATGGCAACCCCTGCTTTCTTTTGAGGACCATTTGAATGGTAAATGGTTCTCCAACCTTTTATTTTCAGGTTGTAGGTGTCCTTCTGTCTCATATGAGTCTCTTGTAGACAGCAAATAGATGGGTCCTGCTTTTTTATCCAGTCTGAAACCCTGCGCCTTTTGATGGGGTCATTAAGCCCGTTCACGTTCAGAGATACTATTGATAGATATGAGTTTAGTGTCATCATATCTATTCAGTCCTTGTTTTTGTGGATTGTTCCACTGAACTTCTTCTTAAAGGGGAATTTTAAGAGTCCCCCTTAAAATTTCTTGCAGAGCTGGTTTGGAGGTTACATATTCTTTCAGTTGCTGCCTGTCTTGGAAGCTCTTTATCTCTCCTTCCATTTTGAATGAAAGCCTTGCTGGATAAAGTATTCTTGGTTGCATGTTCTTTCCATTTAGGACCCTGAATATATCCTGCCAGCCCTTTCTGGCCTGCCAGGTCTCTGTGGAGAGGTCTGCTGTTACCCTAATATTCCTCCCCATAAAAGTCAGGGACTTTTTTTCTCTTGCTGCTTTAAGGATCTTCTCCTTATCTTTGGAATTTGCAAGCTTCACTATTAAATGTCGAGGTGTTGAACGGTTTTTGTTGATTTTAGGGGGGGATCTCTCTATTTCCTGGATCTGAATGCCTGTTTCCCTTCCCAGATTCGGAAAGTTTTCAGCTAGGATTTGTTCAAATACATATTCTGGCCCTCTGTCCCTTTCCGCGCCCTCAGGAACCCCAATTAAACGTAGGTTTTTCTTCCTCAGGCTGTCATTTATTTCCCTTAATCTATCTTCATGGTCTTTTAATTGCTTGTCTCTTTTTTCCTCAGTTTCCCTCTTTGCCATCAACTTGTCTTCTATGTCACTCACTCGTTCTTCCACCTCGTTAAGCCTCGTCCTTAGGACTTCTAGCTTGGATTGCATCTCATTTAATTGATTTTTAATTCTGTCTGATTGGATCTAAATTCTGCAGTCATGAAGTCTCTTGAGTCTTTTATGGTTTTTTCTAGAGCCACCAGTAGCTGTAAAATAGTGCTTCTGAATTGGCTTTCTGACATTGAATTGTAATCCATATTTTGCAACTCTGTGGGAGAGAGGGCTGTTTCTGATTCTTTTTTTTTGAGGTGAGGTTTTCCTTCTAGTCATTTTGCTCAGTGCAGAGTGGCCAAAAACAAGTTGTACTGGGAAAAGGAGGAAAAAGAGAGAGAAGGAAAGAAAAGAGAAAAAGAAAAAAGAGAAGGAAGAAAAAAAGGGGGAAAAAGAGAAGAAAAAGAAAGAAAGGAGAAAAAGGAAAAAAAGGGGTGGGGTGGGGTAAGCAATCAGAAATCAAGAAGAAAGAAAGAAAAAAAAAAGCACAAAAAAAAAAAACACCAAAAAACCAAAACCAAAAACAAAAAAAACCAAAAACAAAAACCACGCGGAGTATCTTCTGATTCTGTGTACTTTAAGTCCCTTGACTTCCCTTGGAACTGGTCCGTCTCGCTGGTCTTCTTGGGGAGGGGCCTGCTGTGCTGATTCTCAGGTGTTAGCACTTGGGGGAGCTGCTCTGCCCCTGCCTGGTGCAGGGCTCAGTGGGGGTTGTTTACCCCATGAGGCCCCGGGAGGAAGCCACAGTGGCGGGGGCAGCTCTGGGACCCTGGAGTCAGCTCCTGCAGTAGCTCCCGGGCTCTCCGGCTGCAGGGCCTGGGGGCTCCCGGGCGGGGCCGCTGATCTGCTCAGTTCCAGGCAGGAGCGTCCTCGCTGTCCTGGGCCCTCCCGGCCTCTGCCTGTCCCTGGGGGAGGCCGGATCCTGGGCTGTGTCCCGGCGCCCTGTGCTCCGGAGCCTGAGCTGTTGGATTCGCGCTCCCGCCCCGCAGCCCCCTTCGCAGAGCCGCAGCCCCCTTCGCAGAGCCGCAGCCCGAGCCCCTCCGAGCTGTTCCCGGAGCCGCACCGCCCCCTCCGCGGAGCTTCTTCCTCCTCCCGAGCCGCCGCCGCCAACCTGCTCCCGGAGCCCCGCAGCCCCCTCCGCGGAGCCGCCGCCCGAGCCCCTCCGAGCTGCTCCGGGTCCCGCCAAGCGCTGCAGCCCTTAGGGAGCTCGGCGCATCTCCCGGGGCGCAGTTCCTCTGTTACTGTCCCCGGGAGCCCAAGGGCATCCCCGCCTTTTTGGGGATCCTGCTCCAATTCCCCGGGAGGCCTTTCCGTGGGGAAGGTTGGTGCAGCTCCTTCTCCTCCGGGACGGGGCTCTCCGGTCCTGGGGACACTCGCCCCCGGCCTCAGCCCGGCTCCCTCGCGGGGCCCCTCCCCCTTGGAGGCCTTTTGTTCCTTTATTTCTTTTTCCCCGTCTTCCTACCTTGATAGAAGCGCGAACTCTTCTCACTGTAGCGTTCCAGGTGGTCTCTCTTTAAATCTCAGGCCGAATTCGTAGATTTTCAGGATGATTGGATGGTTTTCTAGGTAATTTGTTGAGGACAAGTGACTTGGAGACCCTACTCTTCTGCCATCTTGCCCCTCCCCCTCGCTTGTTAATATTATTAAATATTTAAAAAGCATATGATTTTTAACACCTGAAAAGTCTTTTTTTTATTTTTAAGAGCATACTTCCACTTTTAAGAATACTTAATCAATAGTTTGATTTTTTAAATACAGTGTAATAATTAATTTTAAGTGTAAAAACACTTAAGAGTTTAAAGGTCATGAAACAATGGGTAGGGAAATTTTCTAGGAAGTAAATATTTGACAATTACGCATTTAATTCATTAAAGTGTCACATTATTATGGGGTTTATTTATTTATTACACTATGATTTAATGCTGATATCAAATTATTTTTCTTAGGAAGACAGTATTGAGATTTCATAAAAATTAAAAATATTATACAGTAATTTATGTTTGGCTATATATCAAAAGGAAATGAAATCACTATCTTGAAAACATACCTGCACTCCTATGTTCACTGAAGCATTATTTACAATAGTCAAGACATAGAAACAAGCTAAGTGCCCATCAATGGATGAATGAAGAAAGTGTAGTGTACTTAAGAATATGAAATATTCTTAAGTGGTAAAAAAAGGAAATTCTACCATTTGCAACAACATTGATGGACCTGCTTAGGAAAACATTACTCTGAGTGAAATAAGTCAGACAAAGACAATCTCACCTGTATGTGGATTCTAAAACAAACAAAAAACATAGAAACAGAAGCTAGATTAGTGACTGCCCAGTGGTGGAGAGTGGTAGAAATGAAGGAAATGGCTGAAGACAGTCAAAACACACAAGAGGAATAAAGGCTGAAGACGCAATTTACAGCACTGTGGCTATCATTAACCATACTGAATTATATATTTGAAAGTTACTAAAAGAGTAGATTTTTAAACTTCTCACACACACAAAAAGAAAAAAAGTTGTAACTATGTGAGATAACAGATGGGTTAGCTAAGCTTATTGTGGAAATCATGTTGCAGCTTATTCATATATAAATCACTA
>NW_024570344.1:0-8759 GCF_018345385.1 Vulpes lagopus | reverse complement strand
GGGGGGAGGGACAGTCCAAAAGCTCAACTCTCGGAAGTGTGTATGCTTTGCGGGGGCAAAAGTGCTAGAGCTTTGTGGGAGCTGGACCGAGCTACTTCATTAAAAAACAAGGAGGTTTGGAATGTCTGTATTGTGATCAGATAAAATTGGGGAGATCCTGTCACTCCACATGCTTTTACAAAAACCCTTTCCGGCGCCTTACATAGGTGCTGGGAACTATTTACGGCAGTCAGGATGCAGGAGGGGTCCTGCCCTGACCTCAGCTCGCACAAGAAGATGTCTAGAAGCCAGTTTCAACTAGCTGCGTTTTTAGGGCAGTGAGAACGTTAGCATTACTCTAACCAGGAGGTGCCCAAAAATACCACTCCACTCCCGCTGGGACACATAAAGGTCTGCTTTTCCATTGGTATCACAAGCCTTGCAAATGCTCTGGGGCGATGTTGGAAACTCATTTGTGGGCAGTGTGCAACGGTGAGGGATGAGGGTGGGTAAACTCTCCGAAGTAAGTTGTTTGGGACAGGCGTTCAGTTAGCTTCTTCTTTATGGCCCCTGGTGTAGCACCTGGCCCCCAAGAATACTAGGAAACGCTAGTTGAGCTAGGCGGCACTAGTCTTTTTGGGCCCCGGATTTCCATTTACCTCTCACAAAACTTTCATTTCACGATGGGGCTAGGCCTGTTAGGAGCGGGTGTCCCTGCAGGCAGGAGGTGGGGGGGAAGGCCATAAGCTAACTCTCAGGGGGGTGTATGCCTGGAGGCAGATGTATCTCCCCACTCATACAGGGGATTTTAGTACATACCCTACACTCTAATTGAACAAGGACGTTGGCAAACGCTGTATTCAACTCGGGATTGGTGAGGACGGGGCCGGGGACGCTTCCAACGCATTTCTCAACACCTCTCTCTGCACCTGACAGAGGATGTTGGCAGCTCACCCACAAGGGACCCGAGGCGGGAGGGTCCTTCTTTTTGCTCAATTTCCCCAAAGGTAGCATGCCCCGAATGCAGCTTCCATAGCTGTTCTACTGGCCGTGGAACACAGCAGCCTGGATTTCAGGACGTTGCGTATATCCCGCTTAATGAAACCGAGTGACGCACCTTTTGGAGGCCTGCAGTTGCCCTTGTGTCCCTGAGCTTTGACAACTGTTTGTGGGGAAATGTTCGTAACTCCATGTGCAGGCAGTGTGAACGGGGAAAGGGAAACGCAGTAGCTCATCTCACAAAAGGGAAATTCTTTGGGAGAGAGAGCTAGCAACTAGGTCTCGGGGTTTGGGAAAGGTAGTATGTACCCCAAATCTGAGGGGGAGGAATTTCGTCAGAAGCCCATGATTGAGCTAAGAGACACTTGCTCTCCAAGCTTGAATCCGTTTTCCAACAAAAACCCTTTGGTGCAAGGGTACAGGGGGGTCAGCATGTGGGAGGTGAAACCATAAGCTAACCCAAAGGGAGTGTGCATGCCTTGGAGGAGCTGTGTTGCTAGGCGCGAAATTGACAAGCCAGTCATTTGGGGTCTCTCTCGGCTCCTGTCCCGCGTAGAAAAAAGCGTGCAAGCAAACCCCTCGGCTCGGGGTGTGGGAGCGAAAGGCCATTTTAAACTAACTCTCAGGGAAATTTTGTAAAGCTTTGCAGGAGTGCCGCAGGGGGGCACTAATTTATGGAACAGGACCGAGCTACATTTTCTTTTAACAAGGACGGGTTTTCAAAGTCTGTATGAGGGTCAGATACATTAGGAGAATCTGTCACTTCACATGCTTTTCCCTCCCTGTTCCGGCGGGGCCCCAAATAAGGGGTGCTGAGACCTTTTGTAGGGGGTTAGGATGGGGGGGGGTCCTGCGTGACTCAGCTCGCACAAGGGAATCATGCCTAGAAGCCAGCTTTGAATGCTGCTTCTTGGGCACTGAGAACGCAGCGTACTCTAAGCGGGAGGTTTCCCAGAATACCACTCCACTGCAGCTGGAGACCCATCAATCCGCTTATTCCACTTGCGCTCCCCAAAAAAAAAACCTCTGACAAACTGTGAGGTGCAGATGTTCGAAACTCATTCTGCAGGTAGTGTGCAACTGTTTAGGGATGAGGGTGTCTACCCCTTTCCCAAGTAATTTGCTTTTGGGGCAGGCGTTCAGCAAGCTTCTCTCGATGGGCCCTTACGATTTTTAGCCCGGGCTCACACAGGAAATACTAGGAAATCGCTAGATTGGTTGGAGCACGGTCTTGTGTGCCGGGGGCTTTCCACTTACCTCTCCAACACTTCGTCACGCATCGGGGCTAGGCTGTTAGGAGCGCGGTTTTACTGCAGGCAAGGATGTGGGGGGGGACAGTCCATAAGCTCAACTCTCAGAAAAAATGTGTTGCCTTGCAGGGAGATGTCTGCTAGACGCTTTGTGGGAGCTGGACCGGCTACAGTTCATTGAACAAGGACGTTTGCAAAGCTGTATGAGATCAATACCTGAGGAGAATCCTGTCACTTCCACATGCTTTTCACACAACCTCTCCGCCCTAATAAGGGTGCTGGGACCCATATCTACGGCAGTCAGGATGCCGGAGGGTCCCGCCTGACCTCAGCTCGCACAAGGGGAAACATGCTAGAGCCGCTTTCAATAGTGCGTTTTTGGGCGTGAGAGGTAGCGTCCCCTAAGCAGGAGGTACCCCGAATTTCCACTCCATGCAGCTGGAGACACCTCAGGTCTGCTTATTCCACTTGCGTTCACAAGCCCTGACAAGGGGTTGGTGCAATGTTTGGGAAATCATTCTGTGGGCAAATGTGAACTGTAGGAAAAAGGGTGAGCTCAACTCTCCAAAAATAAGTTTCTTTTGGACAAGGCGTTCAGTGCTTCTCTCGTATGGGGATTAGGATGTAGGGGGCCCCCCCCCCTGGCTACACGGGAATTTTAAGGGGGAAGGGTAGATTGAGCTAGGAGGCACTAGTTTGTTGGCCCGGAATTTCAATTACTCTCACAAACTCAGTCACGCATCGAATAGGGGCCTGTTAGGAGCGAGTGTACCTGCAGGCGGATGTGGGGGACAGGCCATAAGCTAACTCTCAGGAGCGTGTTGCCGGGAAAGGGCGATTTTCTGCTCCCCACCATACAGGGAGTAGTACAAGTACACTCTAATTGACAAGGACTTTGGGAAAAACGTGTATTCAACTCAGATTGCGTGAGGACGGCCGGCGCTTCCACACGCATTTCAAACCCTCTTTTGCACCTGCATGAGGATGGGGGGCAGCTCCCCCACAAGGGCACCGAGGCGGGGGGGGGTCCTCTTTTGCTCAACCTCCAAAGGTAGCATGCCCCGAATGCGTTTTCCCATAGCTGCGTTCAAATGGCGTGAGAACACAGCAGCATGGAAGTCAGGAGGGTTGCGTTTATACCGCTCAAACTGCCCGAGGCCGCCCCATTGAGGCCGCAGCTTGCCCCTTGTGTCCCTGGTTCTGACAAACTGTCTGGTGAGGATGTTCGTAATCCATGTGCGGGGAAAGTGGGGAAAACTGGGAAGGACCGCAAGTCAGCTCATCTCCCGAAGAAAGTTCTTCTGAGGGGAGTAGCAACTAGTATCGGGGGTTGGAAGGGTTAGTATGTCCCCCCCCCCTTTGGGGAGGAAGTCGTCAGAAGTCAAGGGGATGAGAAAAAGGAGACACTTGCCTCCCCCAAAAGTTTGGGAAATCCTTTCCCACAAAATCCTTGGCTGCAAAGGGTACACCCGCGGTAGCATGTGGGAGGTGCCCCCATAAGCTAACCCCCAAAGGAAAGTGGCATGCCTGAGGCAGCTGTGTGCTAGGCGCGAAATTGACAAGCCAGTCATTTGGGTTCTCTCTGGCCCCTTTCCCCGGTTTAGAATAAAATGCTGTGCAAGCGAACCGTGCGGGCAGTCAGGATGGGGGGAGCGAAAGGATAAGCTAAACTCTCGAAGGTGTACGCTTGCAGGCGGGATGCCTGCCAGACCTAATTGAGGAAAGCTAGGCCCGAGCTACACCTCATTGACAAGGACGTTTGCAATGTCTGTATTGAGATCAGATTACACTTCAGGAAAATCCTTCACTTCAACATGCTTTTCCCCATACGTGTTCGGCGCCTAACAAGGGATGCTGAGAACTATCTGTGGGCGTTAGGATGGGGAGGGCCCTGCCGGGGACTCAGCTCGACACGGAACCCTTTCCCTAGAAGCCAGCTTTGAACTGCTGCATTCTTTGGGCAGAAAAACGCAGCAGTACTCTAAGCGAGGAGGTACCCAGAATACCATTTCCCTGCAGTGGAGGACACCATCCAGTCCGCTTTTTTCCCCACTTGCCTTTCCACAACCCTCTGACAAATGCTGGGTGCAGATGTTCAAAATCATTTGCGGGGCCAGTGTTGCAACTTTTGGGGACTCAGGGTGAGATCAAATCTCCGAGCAGTTCCCCTTTTGGGGCAAAAGGGGTTCCGCTGCTTCTTCGTATGGGACTTGGGGTTTTAGACCTGGCTCACACAGGAAATACTAGGAAATGCTAGATTGAGCTTGGTGCACTTTTTTTGTGTGCCCGGGCTTTCCACTTACCTCTCAAACCTTTGGGCACGAATGGGGTAGGGCCCGTTAGGGGCGGTTTTACCTGCAGGCAGGTGTGGGGGGGACAGTCCATAAATCAACTCCGGAATTTGGGATGCTTTTCAGGCGATGTTGAGCGCTTTTGGGAGCTAGGACCCAGCTACTCTCATTTAAAAAAGGAGGGTTTGGGAAAGTCTGTATTGTGATCAGATAACTTGAGGAGAACCCGTCACTTCCCCTGCTTTTCCACAACCCCTTCCGGCGCCCAACAAAGGATGCTGGGAACTATATCTAAGGCAGTCAGGTGCGGGGGTCCGCCCTGACCTCGCTCGCACAAGGAAACATGCTAGAAGCCGTTTCAACTGCTGCGTTTTTGGGCAGTGAGAACGTAGCATTACCTAAGCCAGGGGTTCCCAGAATTCCACTCCACTGCAAACTGGGGACACCATCCAGGTCGCTTATTCCATTGCGTATCACAACTCTGGGCCCAAAAGGCTCTGGTGAGATGTTGGAAACTCATTCTGTGGGAGTGTGAACTGGAGGGAATGAGGGGGGAGTCAAAAATCTCGAAAAATAAGTTGCTTTTGGACAGGCGTTCAGTTAGTTCTCTGTATGGCACTTAGGATTAGCACCTTTGGGTCACACAAGAAAAAAACTAGGAATCGCTAGTTTGAGCTAGGAGGCACTGTCTTGTTGGCCCCCGGATTTCCATTTACCTCTCACAACATTCCCGTCACGCATCGGGCTAGGCCTGTTAGGAGCGAGGTGTACCCCGCAGGGAGGATGTGGAAGGGACAGGCCCTAAGCCAACTCAGGAGCGTGTTGCCCAGGAGGCAGTGTTGCTCCCCCCATACAGGGGAGTTAGTAATAGCTACACTCTAATTGAACAAGGACGTGGCCCGTGTATTCAACTCAGATTGCGTGTGGACAGGCGGGACGCTTCCACACGCATTCTAAAACCTCTCTCTGCCCCCTGCATGAGGATGTTGGCCCCCTCCCCCCACAAGGGCACCCGGGCGGGGGGTCCTTCTTTTTGCTCAACTCTCCAAGGTAGGCTTTCCCCGGGAATGCAGCTTTCCACTAGCTGCGTTCTATGGCGTGAGAAAACAGCAGCACTGGAAGTCAGGAGTTGCGTTTATACGCTCTCTGCCCCGAGTACGGCACCTTGAGGCCTGCACTTGCCCTTGGGTCCATGAGCTTTGACAAACATGTCGGTGAGGATGTTGTAACTCCTTTTTGCGGGAAAAGTGGGGAAAACGGGGAAGGGGGACCGCAAGTCAGCTCATCTACAGAAGAAAGTTCTTCTGAGAGAGAGCTAGCAACTGGTCCTCGGGTTTGGGAAAGGGTAGTTGTACCCCAAATTGAGGGGGGAAAAAGGGCGTCAAAAAGTCAATGGATGAGCTAAGAGACACTTGCTCTCCCAAAGCTTGAATCCGTTTTCCAACGAATCCTTGGCTGCAAAGGGGTTTTCCCAGGCGGTCAGCATGTGGAGGTTGAACCAAAAGCTCAACCCAAAGGAGTGTGCATCCCTTTGGAGGAGCTTTTGTGCTAGGCGCGAAATTGACAGCCGTCACTTGGTTCTCTCTCGGTTTCCTGCCCCGCTTTAGAAGAAATGCTGTGCAAGCGAACCCCCTCGGCTCAGGATGTGGGAGCGAAGGCCATAAGCTCAACTCTCAGAAGTGGGGTCGCTTTGCAGGCAGATGCCGCCAGACACAAAATGAGGGAAAGTAGGACGGTACCTCCCCTTTGAACAAGGACGTTTGAAATGTCTTATTGAGATCGATAACTTAGGAGAATCCTGTCATTTTCACAGGGCTTTTCACACTACGTGTTCGGCCCTAACATGGGGAAGCTGGACCTATCTGTAGGGGCAGTTAGGATGGGGGAGGGCCCTGCCGTGACTCAGCTCCCCCAAAGGAAATGCCTAGAAGCCAGCTTTGAACTAGCTGCATTCTTGGGGCATGAGAACGAGCAGTACTCTAGCGGGGAAAAGGTACCGGGATACCACTCCCTGCAGCGGGAGACACCATCCAGTCGCTTATTCCACTTGGTCTCACAACCCTCTGACAAACTGCGAGGTGCAGATGTTCGAAACTCATTCTGCAGAGTGTGCAACTGTGAGGGATAGGGTGGTCAAATCTCGAAGATTCTTTGGCAAGGCGTCGCAAGCTTCTCTCGTATGGCCCTTGATTTTAGCACGGGCTCACAAGGAAATCTAGAAATCGTGATTGAGCTTGGATGCACAGTCTTTTTGGGGACTTTCCACTTACCCTCACAAACTTCAGTCACGATGGGGGAGGCCCTTTTTAGGAGGCGGTTTTTACCTGCAGGCAGGATGTGGGGGGACAGTCCATAAGCTCAAATTCAAAGTTTTGTATGCTTGCAGGCAGATGCTGTAGACGCTTTGTGGGAGTAGGACGAGCTACTTCATTGAACAAGGCGTTGATGTCTTTATGAGATCAGATACACTGAGGAGAATCCCGTCACTTCCACATCTTTTTACACACCTCTTCCGGGCCTAACAAAGGATGCTTGGGAAAAATATTCTCAGGCGTCCCGGATGCAGGAGGGTCCTGCCCCCGCTCAGCTGCCAAGGGGAAGGGATGCTAGAAGCCGCTTTCAACTAGCTGGGGTTTTTAGGCCCGTGAGAAAAGTAGCGTACTCTAAGCCGGAGGGGACCCAGGGGGAAAACCACCCACTGCAGCTGGAGACACCATCAGGTCTGCTTTTTCCCCTTGGTTCACAAGCTTGGCAAAGGCTCTGGTGCAGATGTTTGGAACTCTCTGTGGGCAGTGTGCAACTTGGGGGAAAGAGGGTTTAGCTCAACTCTCCAAGTAGTTGTTTGACAAGGCGTTCAGCTGTCTCTTGTTGGCATTTGTTTTAGCAACCCGGCTCCCAGGGAAATTTTTAGGGAAAAGGGTAGATTGAGTGGAGGCATGTCTTGTGGCCCGGAATTTCATTAACCCCTCACAACACTTCAGTTTCCCCCATTTGAACCTGCCTGTTAGGAGCGAGGTGTCCCCGCGGGGATGTGGGGGGGAAAGGCCATAAGCTACTCTCAGGAGGTGTATGCTGGGGGGCAGATGTCTGCTCCCACTCTACAGGGGGAGTTAAATAATAGCTACACTTAATTCAACAAGGAGTTGGCAAACGCTGTATTCAATCAGATTGCGTGAGGACAGGCCGGACGCTTCCACACGATTTCTAAACCTCTCTCTGCACACATGGGGGATGTTGGCAGCTCCACCCACAAGGGCACCCCAGGCGGGAGGTCCTTCTTTTTGCAATTCCAAAGGTGCATGCCCCCAATGCAGCTTTTCCTGCTGGTTCTACTGGCCGTGAGAACAGCGCACCCGGAAGTCAGGACGTTGCGTTTATCCCCCTCTACTGACCGGAAATGACAGCCCATTGAGGCCTGCAGTTGCCCCTTGTGTCCCCTGGTTCTGCAAACCCGTCTGGTTTAGGTGTTCGTAACTCCATGTGCAGGCCGTGTGGAATGGAGGACCGCAAGTCAGCTCATTTTCACAGAAGAAAGTTCTTTGAGAGAGACTAGCAAATAGGTCTCAGGGTGGAGGGTAAGTTGTACACCCATCTGAGGGAGGAAGTGTCAGAAGCATTTGGGTTGAGCTAAG
Organism: Vulpes lagopus; assembly: GCF_018345385.1. Taxonomy (NCBI): domain Eukaryota; kingdom Metazoa; phylum Chordata; class Mammalia; order Carnivora; family Canidae; genus Vulpes; species Vulpes lagopus. The sequence goes on along the minus strand of NW_024570344.1, from coordinate 608 downwards.
AGACATTGCCTCTCCCAAAACTTGAATCCCCTGTCCAACGAAACCCTTGGCTGCAAAAGTCAGGCGGGGGCGCATGTGGGGGGGGTTTTAAACCCTAAATTTACCCAAAGGAGTGTGCATGCCTTGGAGCAGCTGTGTGCTAGGCGCGAAAAATTGGGCAAGCCCGTCACTTGGTTCCCCTCTCGGCTCCTTCCCGCCCTAGAAGAAAAGCTGTGCAAGCGAACCGTCGGGGATCAGGGGTGTGGGCGAAAGGCCATAAACTCAACTCTAGAAGGGGGTTTTGTACGCTTTGCAGGAAAATGCCTGCAGACACTAAGGGTGGAAGCTAGGGGCCGAGCTTTTCACTCTCTTGAAAAAAGGACGTTTGCAAAGTTGTATTGAGACAGATACATTAGGAGAATCCTGTCCTTCCACCCGGGTTTTTACACTAAGTGTTTCCGGGGGCCCAACTAGGGATGCTGAGAACTATCTGTAGGGGCAGTTAGGATGGGGGAGGGTCGCCGTGACCTCAGCTCGCACAGGAACATTTCCTAGAAGCCAGCTTTGAATAGTTTCATTTTTGGGGATGAGAACGCAGCAGTACTCTAAACGAGGAGGTACCCAGAATA
>NW_024570343.1:0-10037 GCF_018345385.1 Vulpes lagopus | reverse complement strand
GGGTTGGGGTTTGGGTTTTGGGGTTTTGGGTACGGGTTGGGGTTAGGGTTAGGTACGGGTTGGGTTTGGGGGGTTTGGGGGTTAGGTTTGGGTGGGGGGGGTACGGTTGGGGGTTTTTGGGTTTTGGGTTGGGGTTGGGGGGTACTGGTTTGGATTGGGGTTTTTTGGTTTTTGGGTAAGGGTTTTTTTTAGCGTTGGGGTTTTAGGGGTATAGGTTTTGGGTACGGGTGAGGTACGGGTTTAGGGTCGGGTTGGGGTTTGGGTTGGGTTTAGGGTATGGTTTGGTTTAGGGTTGGGTTTTAGGGTAAGGGTTAGGTTTAGGGTTAGGGTTAGGGATTAAGGTTTTGTAGGGTTTAGGGTACGGGTTATGGTTACGGTTATTGTACAGCTTAGAGTATGGGGTAGGGTTGGGGTTTTGGGGGTACGGGCTAGGATAGGGTTAGGGTAATGGTACGGGTGACGGGATGGGGTATGTACGGGTAAGGGTTAGGGTTAGGAGGTAGGGTTAGGGTACTTTTTAGGGATAGGAGTTTGGGTTAGGTTACGGATTAGGGTTAGGGTAGGGTTAGGTACAGGTTAGGGTTAGGGTTAGGGTACGGGTTAGGGTTAGGGTTAGGGTTGGATTAACGGTTAGAGTAAGGGTGAGGATTAGGGTACAGGTTAGGGATAGGTAAGGTTAGGGATAGGTTCAGGTACTGGTTAGGGTTAGGATTAGGCTGGTAAAGGTTGGGTACGGGTTGGGTTTTTAGGGTCCGGTTAAGGTTAGGGTTAGGGTTTGGTTGGGGTTTGGGGGTTAGGGTAATGGTTAGGGTTAGGGTTAGGGTTGAGGGAATGAATTAGGGTTAGGGTTAGGGTGAAAGTCAGGGTTATGAATTAGGGTTTAGGTTAGGGTAAGGGTATGGTTATGTTAGGTTTTTAGCGTTAGGGTTGTGGGTTAGAGTTAGGGTTAGGGTTAGGGTTCGGGGTGGGGTTTTAGGGTACGTTCTATAAGGGTTTAGAATTAGGTTTGGGGGTTAGGGTACTGGTTTGGTTTAGGGTTAGGGTTAGTTGTACGGTTAGGTTTCCGGATTTGGGTTAGTGCTAGGTTTATGGTTAAGGGGTTTGGGTATGGGTTAGGTTTAGGGTTAGTGTTTGAGTTAGGGTATAGGGTATGGTTAGGATAGGGTTAGGGTTAGTGTTAGTTTAATTTTAGGTCCGGAATTAGGGTACGGGTTACGGTATGGGTTAGGGTTAGGAGGTGGTTTTGGGTTAATTTTTAGGGTTAGGGTTAAGGGTATGGTTAGGGTTAGGATTAGGGTATGGGTTAGGGTTAGTGTATATGGTTTAGGATTAGGTTAAGGTTAGGGTTAGGAGGTAGGGTACATTTTTAGGGTTAGGGTTAGGGTACGGGGTAGGGTCAGGGTTAGGTACTGGTTGGGTTAGGGTTAGGTTAGGTTAGGGTTAGGGTTAGCGGTTGGGGGTTGGGTTAGTTTAGTGTTAGTGTTAGGGTACGGATTAGGGTAGGGTTTGGGTTAGGGTTACAGGTGGGTTTAGGGTTAGTGTTAGGTACGGGTTAAGTTAGGGTTTGGGTGATGGTATGGTTGGGGGTTAGGGTGAGGGTTGGGTTTTAGGGTACAGTTTAGGTTTAGGTTTGGGGGTTAGGGTTTGGGGTAGGATACGGGTGGTTTATGGTTTTGGGTTAGGGTTAGGGTGTCGGGTTAGGGTTAGGGTTAAGGTACTGGTTTGGGTTGGGGTTTTAGGGTTAGGGTTACGGGTTGGGTTTTGGGTTTTTAGGGTACTGTTAGGTTTAGGGAACAGATTAGTGGTAAGGTTAGGCTTCCGGTTATGGTTATGGTTAGGGTTAGAGTTAAGGTACGGTTTAGGTTAGGGTTAGGGTTAAGGTCAGGTTAGGGTAATGGTTGTTGTTTAGGACTTAGGGTTAGGATACGGCTTAGGTTAGTGTTGGGTGGGTTTAGGATAGGGTTAGGGTACGCTTAGGGTTTGGGTTAAGTTTAGGTATGGGTCTAGGGTTAATGGTTGGGTTAAGGTTAGGGTTAAGGGAAAGGGTTACGGTTAGGGTACGTGTTAGCGGGTACGTGTTGGGGTTTTAGTGTTATAGGGTTAGGTTAGGGTACGGGTTAGCAATAGGTTTTGGGTTAGGTTCAGGGTAAGGGAAGGTTAGGGTTAGGTCGGGTTAGGGTCGGTGTTAGGTACGGGTTAGGGTAAGGTTACGGGTTAGGGTAGGGTAAAGGTTAGGTTAGGGTTAGGGTACAGATTAGGGTTAAGGTTCGGGATAGGGTTGGATATTGTTAGGGTAGTTTAGGCGTCACGGATTAGTGTTAGAGTAAGGGATAGGTTAGGGTTTGGGTTAGGGTAGGGTTCGAGTTAGGATTAGGTGTACGGGTTACGGTACAGTTTACGTTTGGTTATGCATAGGTTAGGGTTAGGGTGGGTACGATTTAGGGGATTGTGTTAGGGTTAGGGTACTGTATAGTTGGGGTTTTAGGTTAGGGTTAGGCGTTAGGGTTAGTGTAGGGTAAGGGATAGGGTTAGGATACGGTTAGGGTTAGGGTTGGGTTAGGGTTAGGGTATGGGTTTGGTTTAGGGTTAGGGTTTGGGTACTGGTTAGTGGTTAGGTGGTTCTGGGTTAGGGTTTGCCTAGGGTTAGGGTTAGGGTTAGTGTACGGGTTAAGGTAAGACGTTTGGTTAAAGGGTTAGGTTTAGGGATACAGGTTAGGTTAAGGGTTAGGTTAGGATTAGGGATAGGTATAGGTTAGGGCTAGGGTTGGGTTGTGTGGGGGTTAGGGTTAGGGTTAGAGGTAGGTTGGGGTTTTACAGGTTAGGGTTAAGGATTAGTGTTAGTGTTAGGGTACGGTTAGGTTTAAGGTTAGGGTACGGATTAGGGTTATGGATTAGGGTTAGTGTAGGTTTTGGTATAGGGTACGGGTTAGCAATATGGTTAGGTTTTGGTTACGGGTTTGTGTTAGGGTTAGGGTTCGGAATATTGTTAGTTTTAAGGTAATGGTAGCGGATTGCAATAGGGTTAGGGTTAGGGTAGGGTTCGGGTTAGGGTTGGGTTTATTTTTTAGGGTCCGGTTTAGGGTTTTTTAAAAGGTTTTGGGGTTGGGGTTGGGGAAAGGGGTTGGGGTTCCGTTTTTGGTTAGGGTATTGGGTAGGGTTGGGAAAAGGGGGTTTAGGGTTAGGGTTAGGGGAAAGGGGGTTAGGAAATTGGGGTTAAAGGGTTAGGGTTAGGTAGGGTTTAAGGGGTTTGGGTTGGGTTTAGGGCCCAGGGGGGGTTTTGGGGTTTTAGGGTTAGGGTACGGTTGGGTTAGGGTTAGGGGTTTAGGGTTGGTTTTAGGGTTGGGGTTTAAAAGGGGAAAGGGTTTAGTGTTAGTTTTAAGGGTAGGGTTGGGGTTTAGGGTTGGGGTTTTGGGTTTTAAAGGGGGGGGTTTTTGGGGGGAGGGTTGGGGTTAGGGGTTTTGGTTTGGGGTTTAGGGTTTGGGGGTATGGTTGGGGTTTTAGGGTGGTAGGGTTTTTTGGGTTTTGGGTTTAATTTTTAAGGGTTAGGTTTAGGGTTTTTTGGGGGTTTTGGGGTGTGTGTGGGGTTGGGTGGGGGTGGGGGGTTGGGTTTTAGGGGGGTTTGGGGTTAAGGTAGGTTTGGGTTTTAAGGGGGTTTGGGTAGGGGTTTTAGGTTTAGGGTTTTTGGGGGAATTAGGGTTTGGGTTTGTGGGGGTTTAGGGGTTGGGGTTTAAGGGGTTTAGGATTTGGGGTTGGGGTTGGGTTGGGCTTAGGGTACGGTTTTTGGTTAAAAGGGTTTAGGTAGGGGGTTTAAAATGGGTTGGGGTGGGGTTTGGTTGGGGTTTGGGTTTGGTTGGGTTTTGGGTTGGGTTTGGTTGGGTTTTGGTTTGGTGTGGTTGGGTGTTTGGTTTGGTTTGGGTTTGGGTTGGGGGTTTGGGGGTTTGGGGTTTTTGTGTGTTTTTTGGGGTTGGGTGGTTTGAGGAGTTGGGGAGGTGTTGGTTGGTTGGGTTGGGGTTGGGGTTTAAGGGAAAAGGGTTGGTTAGGGTTTAGGGTTAGGGTACGGGTTGGGGTTTAAGGGTTTTGGGAAAGGGGTTAAAAGGGTTTGGGGAAAAAAGGGTTGGGGTTTTAAGGGGGAAGGGGTTGGGAATTTTTTGGGGGTGGGGTTTGGGGCAATTTTTTTAAAAAGGGTAGGGTTAGGGTAGGGGTTAGGGTTCGGGTTGGGGTTTGGGATTGGGGGTTTAGGTTTTTGGGTTTTGGGGTTCGGGTTAGGGTTTTTAAAGGGGTTGGGTCCGGTTTAGGTTAGGTTGGGGTTTAGGGGTTTAGGTTAGGGTTGGGGTTGGGTTGGGGGTGGTGGGGGGGGGGTGGGGTTAGGGTTTTGGGGTTGGTACGGTTAGGGAAAGGGGTTTTAGGGTTTTGGGGGGGGTTTATGGGTTGGGGTTTAGGGTTGGGGTTTTGGGGGTTTAACTGGTTAGGGGGGTTTAGGTTAGGGTACTGGTTAGGGTTGGGGTTAGGGTAGGGGTTTAAAGGGGTTTTAGAATTAAGGGGTTTTGGGTTTAGGGGGGAGGGTTAGGGTGGGGTTTGTTAGGGTATGGTTTAGGGTAAGGGGGTTAGCTTTGGGGTAGGGGTTTTGGGGTTTTTGGGTTTAGGTTAGGTTTAGGGTACTTTTTGGGGGAAAGGAAAGGGGTTAGGGTTGGGTTTAGGGAAAGGGTTTGGGTTTTGGTTGGGTTTTGTGTGGTGGGTTGGGTTGGGTATTGGGGTTTGGTGGGGTTGTGGGGGGGTGGGGGGGGGGGGGGGGGGGGTTTGGTGTTTGGGTGGTGGTGGGGTTTGGGTTGGGGTTTTGGGTGTGGTGGTGGGGGGGGTGGTGGGTTTTGGGGGGGGTGAGGGCGGGTTAGGGTTAGGGTATTTTTAGGGTTAAGGGTTATTTTTAGGGGGGGGTTTTAAGGGTTGGGTTTAGGGTGGGTATTTTTAGGGAAAGGTTAGGGAGGGGGGGGTTTTGGGTACGGGTTAGGGTTGGGGTTTTAGGATATGGTTGGGGTTTTAGTGTTAGGGTTAGGGTAAAGGTTATGGTTAGGGTTAGGGTTAGGCTTAGGGTATGGTTTAGGTTTATGGTTAGGTTACGCGTGTAGGGGTTTGGGTTAGGGTTAGGGTATGCTTTTGGGGTTCTAAGGTATAAATGGTTTAGGGTTTTAGGGTACTGGTTTGGTTTGAGGGTTAGGGGTAAGAGGTACGCGTTAGGGTTAGGGTTAGGGTACAGCTTGGTTTAGGTTTAGGGTTTGTGTACGGTTAGGTTTAGGGATGGGTGTAGGGTGGGGGTTAGGGTTAGGGTTAGGTTGGGGTTTTGGGTTTTTAGGGTGCGGGTTAGGATTAAGCTTAGGGTAGGGTTAGGGTTTGCATAGGGTACGGGTATGGGTTACGGTTAGGGTACGGGTTAGGGTACGGGTTAGGGGGAGTGTTCAGGGTTAGCGTGAGGGTACGGGTTTTGACATAGGGTTGGGGTTTTAGCGTTAGGTTTAGTTACGGGTTTTGTGTTAGGTTAGGGAACGGGTTAGGTTTAGGGTTAGGGTAAGGGTTAAGGGTTTTGGATAAGAGGTTAGGCTTTGGGTTCAGGTACGGGTTAGGGTTAAGTTTGGGGTTTTAGGGTTAGGGTACTGTTTAGGGTTAGGGTTAGGGTATGTGTTAGGGTGTTTAGAGTAAGGGTTAGGGGAGGGTAGGGATTTGGGGTGGGTACGGGGGATAGGGTTACGGTTGAGTGTAATGCATTTCCAATGGGGTTTTGGGTTTTTAGGGTTAGGTTAAGGGTTTGGGTAGGGCCTGGGTATGTTTAGGGTACGCGTTAGGGTTCGGGATAGGTTAGTGTACGGGTTAGGGTTGGGTTAGGATTGGGGTTTACAGGTGAGGTTTGGGGTTTTGGGGTTAATGTTGGGGTTTGGGTTAGGGTTAGGGTTGGGTTTTTGGTTTTGGGTAGGTTTAGTTTTAAAGGGTAAAGGTTGGGGTTTTGGGTTAGGTTAAGGTTTACAGGTTGGGGTTTTGGTTTTGGGTTAGGGTTAGGGTTGGGAAAACGCGTTAGGGATAGGGTTATGGTTAGGGTACGGTTTGGGGGGTTTGGGGTTGGGTTTTGGTTTTGGTTAGGGTTTGGGTTCGGTTTAGGGTACGGGTTTTGGGGTTTTTTGTTAGTGTTAGGGTTAGGGTACCGGGTTGGGGTTGGGGTTTTGGGTTGGTACTGGTTGGGGGTTAGGGTTACAGTTTTGGGGTTAGTGTTAGTGTAAGGGTCAGGGTTAGGGTTGGGGTTTAAAAGGGTACGGGTTACGGATAGTTTCATTTGGGGGGACTGGTTTAGGTTAGGGTTTGTTTAGGGTACGGGTTGGGTCATGGTTGGGGTTTTTAGGGTAGGGTTTGGGTTTTTTTGGGGTTTAGGTTCAGGTTAGGTTTAGGGTTGTTTTATGGTTGGGGTACTGGTTTGGTTTAGGGTTGGTGGTGGTTGTTGGTGTTTGGGGGTTGGGTTTTGTTGTGGGGGGGTGGGTTGTTTTGTGGTTTTAGGTTTAGGGTTTGGTTTTGGGGTTTGGGGTTGTGGGGTTTTCCGGGTTGGGTACAGGTTGGGATTTGGGTAGTGTTCGCTTGGGGTTTACGGTTTAGGTTGAGGGTAGCGAAATTTTTTACCGGGTTGGGGTTGGGTTTTAGGTTTGGATACGGTTTATGGTTAGGTTTAGGGTAAGGGTTAGGCAACTTGTTGGGGGAAGGGTTAGGGTTAGAGAGGGGGTTTTAGGGTTAGGGTTGGGGTTTAGTTTTTGTGTGGGGGTTGGGGTTAAGGTTAGGTCTCGGTTTAGGGTTATGGATAGGGTTAGGTTACGGGATTAGGGTTAGGGTTATGGTAAGGTTAGGGTAGGGTTAGGGTGTCAGGTTAGGGTTAGACTAAAGGTTAGGGTTAGGGTACAGGTTAGAGTTAGGGTACGGGATTAGTTAGGGTTAGGGTAGGTTAGGGTACTGGTTAGGGTTAAGGGTTTTAAGGGTAAGATTAGGGTTAGGTTTAGGTTAAGGGTTCGGGTTAGGGTTAGTGTTAGGGGATAGGTACGGTTTAGAGTTGGGGTTTTAGGGTAGGGTTTTTTCGGTTACAGTTTAGATTGGGTTAGGGTAAGGGTTACGGTACAGGTTAGGATTTGGGTACTGGTTAGTGTTAGGGTTGGGTTGGGTACGGTTTAGGGTACGGTTTAGGGTTACGGGTTATGGTACAGGTTAGTGTGTTAGGGTTCGGGTTACTGGTTTGGGTTTGGTAGGGTACGGGTTGGGTTAGAATAAGAGTTAGGGTTAGGGAAGGGGGTTAGGGTACGGGTTAGGGTACTAGGGTAGGGATCCGGTTTTGTTTTATATATTGTTTAGTTTTTAGTGTTTTTATGTTTTAGTTTGGTTTGGGTTGTTTATTTTTTTATTAGGGGGTTGTTTTTTTATGTTTTTTTGAGTCTAGTTTTAGGGTTAGTTAGATACACCCACACTCCATAAATTTTTATAGGGTTGGCGTGTGTAGGGTAGGGTTTTTAGGGTTAGGGTTAAGGGTAGGGGTTTAGGGTTAGGGTTAGGTTATGGATCGGTTTGGGTTAGGGTTGGGGGATAGGTATACGGGTTAGTTAGAGGTAGGGTTAGGTTGGGTTACGGTTTTTCAGTTTAGCATTGGCTTACGGGGTACAGGTTACGGTAAAGGTTTGCGGTAGGGGTACGGGTTTTAGGGTAAGGGTTGGGTACAGGGTGACGTTTAGTGTAAGGGTGCATTGAGAGGTATGATGTTTGGTTAGGGTTAGTGTTAGGGTACGGGTTTTGGGTTGGGTTTTAGGGTTAGGTTTAGGGTTAGGTTTATTTTTTGAGGTTTGGGGTTTGGGGGTTGGTTTTTGGTTCCGGGTTGGGGTTCGGTTTTGGTTTAAGGAATGGAAAGGGGGTTGGGGTTTGGGTTTTGGGGGTGTGTGTGGTTGTGGGTAGTGGGTGGGGTTGTTGGGGGGTGTTGTGGGTTGTGGTTGGGGGGGGGGGGTTGGGGTTTAAAGGTTTTAGTTTTTGGGGTTAGCTTAGGTTTATGTAGGGGATAGGGTTAGGGTTTGGGTTGGGGTTACAGTTTAGGGTTAGGGTTAGGGAAAAGGGTACATTTTTTGGGGTTTGGTTTAGGGTACGGGTTTGGGGTTGGGGTTAAGGTTGGGGTTACCGGTTGGGTTTTGGGGGGGTTTTGGTTTAGGGTTAGGTTTGGGGTTTAGGGGGTTAGGGAAAGGGTTGGGGTTTAGGATTAGGTAGGCTTGGGGTATGGGTTTTGGGTTGGGGTTTTAGGGTATTTTTTGGGTTGGGGTTTGGGGTTTAAGGGGAAAGGTTTGGGTTTTTGGTTTGGTTAAGGTTTAGGGTTAGGATTGGGGTTGGGGGACTGCTCAGGGTTGGGTTAGGGTTAGGGTAGTGGTTAGTGTAAGTGATGGGGGTTAGGGTTAGGGATACGGGGCAGGGTTAGGGTTAGTTGGGGTTAAGTTTGGGGGTTAGGGTACGGGTTTAGTTTTTGGGTTTAGGGAAAAGGGTTGGGTCACGGGCTGGGGTTTGGGTTTAGGGTAGGGGGGTTAAGTTTACGGGTTGGGTTATGGTTGGGGTTTACTGTTTGGGGTTTTTGGGCGGCGGGGGTTACGCCTGGGGGGTTAGGGTTAGGTTAGGTTAGGTTTACGGGTAGGGGGGGGTTTTTTGGGGGTTTGGGGGCCCCCCGGGTCCCCTTTGGTTAGGGGTAGGGTTTTAGGGTTAGGGTTATGGTACGGGTTAAAATTTTTTGTAGGGTTATTTTTTAAGGGTAGGGGTTTAGTTAGGAAAGTTAGGGGGTTAAAGGTATTTTAATTAGGGTTAGGGTTAGGGTTTTAAGGGGTTTTAAGGTTAGGGTCGGGTTTTGGGGTTAGATTTTTAAGGTTGGGGTTGGGTGGGTTATGGTTGGGGTTAGGGAAGGGGTTTGGGGAAGGGGTTAAAACATTGGGGGTTTTTGGGCGGGGGTCCCGGAAAAAGGGTTAGGGTACGGTTAGGGTTAGATTTTAGGGTTGGGGTTTTGGGTGGGGGGTTAGTGTTGGGTTATGGTTGGGTTTTTGGGTTGGGGTTTTGGGTTTGGGTTAGGTACGAGTTAGGGAAAAAGGTTTTCCCATGTTAGGGTTGGGGTAGGGTTTTGGTTTTATGGTTAGGTTTAGGTAGGGGGTTAGGGTTCAGTTTAGGGTTGGGGATTACTGGTTAGGGAAAGGGGGGCGGTATGGGGTTAGTGTTAGTGAAGGGTTGGGGTTAGGGTTGGGGGGTTTGGGGGTTGGGGGTGGGGGGGGGGGGGGGTTTTGGGTGTTGGGTGTGTGGTGGGGGTGGGTGGTGGGGGTTTGGGGGAAAGGGTTAGGTTTAGGGTCCGTTTTTGGGGTTAGGGTAAAAGCTTAGGGTTAGGGTGAGGGTATACCGGTTGGGTTTAGGGTTAGGGTTAGTGTTAGGGATAGAGGTTTTGGGTCCCCGGGTTAAAGGTTTTGGGTGGGAAAGGGTTAGGAATCCCCAAATTGGGTTTTTTTAAATTTCCCCTTTTAAAATTTTAGGTGTTAGGGTTGGGCTAAGTGTGGGGGTTTTGGGTTGGGTTAGGTCACGGGTTAGGTTAGGTTAGGATACGGGTTGCGGTTAGGTTTGGGGTTTGGGGTTAAGTGTGAGGGTTTGGGTTGGGGGGTTGGTTTTGGGGATACGGTTAGGCTTAGGGTTAGGTTACGGGTTTGGGTTTACGTTTGGGTTTTTAAATTTTGGGGTTTTTTGGGTTTAGGGTTGGGGTATGGTTTAGGGTTTTAGGGTTAGGTTAGGGGTTTGGGGTTAGGGTTAGGGTTAGCGTAGGGGTTTAGGGTTAGGGTTGGGGTTTTTAGGGTTAGGTTAGGGTTTTGGTTAAAGTTTGTGAAAATTTCCGCGTTAGGGTTTAAAGGGTTTAGGGTTTACGGGTTAGGGTAGGGGGTTGGGGGGTGGGGGTTTACTGGTTAGTGTTGGGGTTTTGGGGTTATGGTGGGGGTTTTTGGTTAGGGTTAGGTTTGGGTTTTGGG